>NW_027419051.1:0-51239 GCF_009905375.1 Apium graveolens
CCAAGTCACATAAGCATCTGTCAAAAGACACTTTTCCAATAGTACACGGAATAGTGAAACTTCCTGGATCCTTAAGCTTCGGAGGCAACTTCTGTTGCAGCACAGTTCTGCATTCCTTCATCAGAGCAACAATCTCTAAATCATCTAGCTTCACTTTCTGAGAGACAATACCTTTATAAACTTTGCATAACTAGGCATTTACTCAAGAGCCTCCGCGAAAGGTATGTTGATATGAAGTTTCTTCAACACCTCCAGAAACTTCTTAAATTGCTTGTCCAGCTTTTTCTTCTGCAGCCGCTTAGGAAAAGGCGGTGGAGGATAGATCTGTTTCTCCCCTGTATTACCCTCAGGAGGAGTGTGCTCAACAGTAGTCTTCATTGGTTCCACTTCTACTTGCTGCTCTACTTCTTTCTCAACCCTAGCTTCTTCAGTCGACACTTGAGTTTGTTCGGGATTCGCAACCTTTCCAGACCTCAAAGTGATTGAACTTCAGTGTCACTAGGTAGTGTACCAGGTTGACGATTTAGCAAGGCATTGGTAATTTGTCCAATTTAATTTTCCAAGGTCTTATAAAAACAGCTTGACTCTTGCACATAAGTTTCAACTCCTTTAATTCAGATTTTTCATTAGCTTGTTGCTGTTGGAGTTGCTGCCTTGGTGCATATTGCGATAGCTGAAAACCAGGGGGGTTGTACTGCTTAGCTGGATACTATTGATACGGCTGTTGAACCGCATTCTGAGCATTGCTCCAGCTGAAAATAGGATGATTGCGGTTGTTGGGATGATAAGTGGCTGGCACGGGTTGCTGCGAACGCTGAAAGTTGCTCACGAACTGAGCTGATTCACTAGAAATTGCGCACTGATCAGTCTCATGGGCACCAGCACAAAGCTCGCACACACTAGTGATTTGATTAACTCCATAATTAGCCAAAGTGTCCATCTTCATCGTCAAAGCTTAAGTTGGGCAGCTATAGCAGTTGTTGCATCCAACTCCAGAATTTCAGCTACTTCTCCCGGAGTAGTCTTTGAGAAGGATTCTAGTATTTATTAGCAGCCATCAGTTCAATCAATTCATAAGCTTCATCGTAGCTCTTGGCCCACAAGGTTCCTCCTGATGCTACATCGAGCATATGTCTAGAAGTAGCACCCAATCCATTGTAAAAGATGTTTATAATCATCCAATCAGGCATGCCATGGTGTGGGCACTTCATTAGAATCTCCTTATATCCCAAGCCTCACACAGAGATTCTTCATTTTGCTGTGCAAACTGAGTAAGAGCATTCCTAATTGCAGCAGTCTTCGCCATAGGGAAGAATTTAGTGAGAAACTTTTGAGCAAGATATTCCCAAGTGGTGATAGACCCTATTGGTAGAGAATGTAACCAGCACTTAGCTTTATCCTTCAGAGAGAATGGGAAGAGTCGTAGCTTGATAGCATCTTCAGTCATATCATTGAACTTGAAAGTATCGCAGATCTCGATGAAATCTGATGTGCATGTTGGGGACTTCAGTAGGAGAACCCCCAAACTGAACTGATTTCTATCATCTGAATCGTTCTTGACTTGATCTAAAAGTGTTAGCCCTGATGGCTGGCCTGATGATGCTTGACAGAATGTCATTGATCTTAGGCTGAGAACCATCAAAGCCTTAGGATTTTCTGCTTGATCTCCCATCACTACTAAAACTGGTTCCTCGACTTTCTCTTCTTCTTCTACCTTCTTTTCTTCTTCAAAAACTTCCCTTCAAACCACCACAACTTCTTCCTCGGCTTTATCCAGAGTTCTCTTACGAGACCGTGAACGCGTATGCATACACCCTCGCTAGAGTACCTAAATAAAACAAGGAAACAATTAAGTAACAATGTCCGAGTCAATGAACTTTAACGACCACTGATGGAAAACACATAAACTAAAAATTAACATCGAGTCCCCGGCAGCGGCACTAAAAACTTTTTAGTCGATAAACACACGCTAAAATTACACGCAAGTATACGTGTTCGCAGGCAGTATAAGATATAAATCGGATTCGTTCCCACAAGGACTGGTTTAGGTTAACTTTATAATTTATGCTCGTAAGCAACAATGTATGGTTATTATTCAATGCTAGCAATTATAACTAAGGGAATAAGAATGATTGAATTAATATATATGACAAACATGGGATTCTAACTTTATTAAGTACTTCATTCAATAGCCTTTTCGTTCTTAACCTTAGCATGCAATGGTGATGACACTAATCAGATAACACAAAACTGATAAACACCAACTTTCATTGCACGAATACCATATTACCAGACATCCACAAAAGAGATAGAAGCTGAATAGACACCAATTATATTGAGACCCTATATGTCTATAGAATTTGACAACATAACGGTTTAAGCACAAGTTATCTATCTTGATTACATAGTAAGTAAGATGGTTAAAATTACCCATGAATTATGCATAACAAATACTTGAACCTATGCTAGCGTGGCAAGTTCTAAACCCTTAAATTTACTTTCGCTTCATTAAGGATTAACACACTATCTTATAAGTTCGCGATGCTCATAAGACAAATACGCACAACTAATACTAGGTTATCATACAATTACCACACATTAAGGCATTGAAACAAATCAACTGAAGAAATCCATAAATATATCCGCTAGAACCCCACGATAACGATTAGCCCATAATCGGACTCATCATCAACGTGGGTTCTGATGAAAGCATGGTATAATAAACGTAGTCTTTATAATGAATAATAAAACAAGGTTAACACAGGAGTGTAGGTTAACAAAACAAGAAACGAGCATCCAAGATTATAACTCAAAACAAAGATTCACAAGAATAAACTAGATCATCTTCGCCTTTGTTGAATTGTGCTATAGGTCTCTTGCCGTCTTCTCCTTAAGCTCTGTTATGTCTCTAACTTGGTATCCTCTGAAAACGAGCTTTAAAATTGTTTATATAGCAGCCCCATGCAAAGTAGAAGTCTTTCTCTCAAAAGCCAAGTAGAATCAGGATTCTTCTATCCGACGCGGCGCGGCGGCGCGCTTCACCAGCTCGGGCGTGCTGGGTTTCAGATGTTTGGGCGCGGCCGCGCGCTTTAACAATGCGGGCGCGCTGGCTCACTGTTCAAAACTTTGACTTCTTTTTTCCTTCTTGATTTGAGCTGGTCTTCCACTAGGTTTATTCCAACACCTCCCTGACACTAAATTAGCACCAAAATAATGAATTCACCTGATTACCTGGAAAATGCCTGAAAATGCAAAAACATATAAAACACATTAAAATACCAGTAACTTGAGTACAAATACACCAATTTAAAGCTTTATGGATCGTAATAAAGTGTCATAAATGCCACTCAATAAGTGTCATATTACTTATTTTAAATGTGGAAAGAAAGGACATCTTTCAAGGATTGTAGAGGAGCAGCGATGGCAACCAGTGTTCCGAGAGTATTAGCACTACCTCCACCACCACAGAAGAACCAGCCTAGAGCAAGGACTTTTAATATGACAATGAAGGAAGCTGTGCAAAGTTCAAGCATGGTCGTAGGTACGCTTTCTTTGAATTTGGTTAATGTAAAAGTATTGATTGATTATGGAGAAACAAGATCTTTTATTTCAAAGAATTTATTGATAAGATATGTTGTGAAATGCAACGGTTGGGCGAAACTTTAATTATAAAATTAGCGAAAGACGACCAAGTCCCTGTAGATTGGGTATATCCCGAATGCTATCAAAATAGCAGGACATCACTTTTCCATTGACTTGATACCTTTAAAGTTAGGAGAGTTTGATGTTATTCTAGGAATGGATTGGTTGGCTTGTAGTAATGCGCAGATCGATTATGCGAATAAGAAAGTGAAATTGCAAACCGCGGATATTATAATGGTAATATTTAGAGGTGAGAAACAGCGGAAAAGTTCCTGATGATGAGGCAGACTAAACGATTACTACGTCAAGGATGTAAAGCTTATTTGGCTTATATATTGGATACTGAAAAGGAAAGTCCAAGAATCCAAGATATTCCCGTTATGTATGAGTTTCCTGATGTCTTTCCAGATGAACTTCCAGGATTATTGCCAGACCGAGAAATCGAATTTACTATTAATTTGGCACCAGGAACGAAACCAGTTTCGAAAACTCTATATCGAATGACACCAGTTGAAATGAAAGAGCTAGCGACGCAATTACAAGACCTTCTTAACAGAGGAATTATAAGACCCAGTGTATCCCCATGGGGTGCACTGGTACTGTTTGTAAAGAAGAAAGACGACAACATGAGATTATGTATTGATTATCGTGAATTGAATAAGTTGACTATCAAGAATAAGTATCCTTTACAACAGATCGATGATTTGTTTGATCAGTTAAAAGGAGCCGCATGGTTTTCTAAGATATATTTGAGGTCAGGGTACCATCAGTTGAAGATCAAGGCCAAAGATATCCCCAAGACTGCTTTTCGCACCAGATATGAATATTATGAATTCCTCGTAATGGCATTCGGTTTAACTAATGCACCAGCAGCCTTTATGGATTTAATGAACAGAGTATTCAAGAATTACTTGGACAATTTGTGATTCTATTTATTGATGACATCTTGATTTACTCGAAGACTGAAGAAGAACATGTCGAGCATTTAAGAATTGCTTTGGGAAACTTAAGGTAGGAGCAACTTTACGCAAAATTTTGAAATGCGAATTCTAGTTAAGAGAAGTACAATTTTTAGGCCACATAATCAGTATTGAAGGGATTAAGGTTGATCCATCAAAGTTTGAAGCTGTATTAAATTAGGAAAGACCAAAGACACCGACGGAAGTCAGAAGTTTCTTGGGATTAGCTGGCTATTACAAAAGATTTGTTAAGGATTTTATAAAGATAGCTACGTTATTAACCAAGTTGACTCGAATGAATGAAATGTCGTAATGGATGAAAAATGCGAGAAAAGTTTTCAGGAATTGAAGAATCAATTGGTGACCGCACCCGTATTAGTACTACCAGACGAGCAAGGATATTTTGTCATTTACAGCTATGCTTCATACCGAGGACTTGGATGCGTATTGATGCAGCATGGTAAATAATTGTATATTGTTCTCGATAACTAAAACCTCATGAGCAAAAATATCACACGTATGATCTGGAATTAGCCGTAATTGTGTTTGCACTGAAGCTTTGGAGACATTATCTTTTTGGCGAAAGTGTGAAATTTACACATATCACAAAAGTCTAAAGTATATATTTACGTAGAAGGAACTCAATATAAGACAACGGCGATGGCTAGAATTAATTAAAGATTATGACGTGACCATCAGCTATCATCCAGGAAAGTAAACGTCGTAGCAGATGCGCTAAGTCGGAAAGAAAGATTGAATATATTAACTTCTTTAGCGAAATTGATCAAAGAATTTGATAAATTGGAAATTGATGTTCGTATTCTAGAAGATTTCACTGAAATGAATTATGTAATGACATTTCAACCCGAACTGTTGGAAAAGCTCCGAAGATGCCAAGAGGAAGTAATGAGTCGAAGAAGACAGTCTAACGGGAGAAGAAATTACAAGTCAGAAAGATGATAAGGGAATTCTACGATTTTCATCAAGAATCTGGGTACCGAATGTACCAAAATTAAAAGAAGAAATCCTACGGGATGCTCATAGTTCAAGATATTCCATTTATCTAAGAAGCACAAAAATGTATCGAGATGTGAAGAACAACTTTTGGTGGCCAGACATGAAGAAAGAAATAGCGGAATGGGTGAGTAGATGTTATACTTGCCAGCTAGTCAAAGCAGAACATCAATGTCCAAGCGGATTACTATAACCATTGGATATTCCAGAATGGAAATAGGAACATCTAGTGATGGATTTTGTGGTAGGACTTGCAAGAACCAGAGCAAATCATGATGCAATATGGGTTATTATCGACTGACTAATGAAATCAGCAAATTTTCTTCCAATCAATGAAAGCTTTTCGCTAGACAAGTTGGTGCACTTATATCTCAATGAAATTGTAATGCGACATGGAGTTCCTGTATCTATTGTATCCGATCGAGATCCATGTTTTAATTCAAGATTCTGGAGACAGTTTCAGGAATGCTTAGGCACCAAATTGAATATGAGTACCGCTTATCATCCGCAGATGGATGGGAAAAGTGAAAGAACGATTCAAACAATTGAAGATATGCTATGAGTATGTGCAATTGATTCTGAAGGTAGTTGGGACGAGCATTTACCATTAGTGGAATTTTCCTATAACAACAGCTATCATGCAAGCATTGGAATGCCACCTTATGAAGCTTTATATGGAAGAAAGTGCACATCACCTGTGTATTGGGATGTTGGTGAACATAAAATTCTAGGTCCAGAATTGATTCAACAGACCAAGGAAAAACTAGAGCTTATCCAGAAGCGACTAGAGGCAACGCAAAATCGATAACGCAGATATGCAGATCAAACCAGAAAGGATATGGATTACCAATAAGGGGAGCATGTGTTACTAAAAGTATCACCTTGAAAGAGATTAACCAGATTTGGCAATAAAGGAAAACTAAAGCCACGATACGTTGGTCCACTTGAAATCTTGAAGAAAGTTGGAAAAGTTGCGTACGATTTAGCCTTACCGCCTCATATGCAGCATATTCATAATGTGTTCCAAGTTTCAATGTTTAAGAGATATAATCCTGATTTGAGGCATGTAATAGAATATGAGCCTATAGAGATCAAAGATGATTTGTCTTATATAGGGTTGCCAATAAGAATTCTAGATCGTTAAGAGAGTATTGAGAAATAACTCTGTACCTTAAGTACGAGTTTTATGGAGAAACCCTATGGTTGAAGAGTTAAACTGGGAACTTGAGGGTGAAATGTTAGAAAAGTATCCCCAGTTATTTTCTTAGCAAGATTCTGAGGACAGAATCCTATTAAGTGGCAAGGATGTAACGACTGGTAAATTACGGTTATATTATCATAATAAAGATGAATTATGTGTTTTATTATGTCATTAAGTGTATTTAGTCATAAAATCCTAGCTGTTATGTGTTATATGTGTTCTGCGTTATATGTGTTCTGCGTTGTCAGGGTATTTTCTGGGTATTTATCGGATATTTTATTTTCTGTTAAAAGCTTTCATATTAAAGTTATATGACCGAACTTTGTTTTAATAGCTGATATTTCAAATAAAATAATTGGCCTTATTTTGACAAGTATGGCTTCTACCATATCGTATTCTGAACATCTAGTTATTTTAGAATTTTCTCGTTTCGCGAAAATGACTTTTTCGGGCCCCTTCGGATGTCAAAAACCTCACAAAAATCATATTTTTATTTTTATAAAATTATAGGACTTTCAATTATTCCATTTCTTTGCATTTTGAATTATTCGCAATTTTTGGGAAATTTTGACATATATTATATATATTTAATTAAAATTTAAAAATTAGTACTGAAAAATTATTAATTAGGGCCAGTTAATTTTATTAGATGTATAATTAGGGCCTTAATTTTAATTAGGAGTATTTTTTACTTACTATAAATAGCCTAATTTTTATTAATTAATTATAAAAAAATCAGAAAATTCTGAAAAAAGAATCCCCAATTTCCAGAAATTAGGGTTCTTGAGTTCTTGGATTCAAGTTGTTTCTGTGATCCAAATTCACCATGTAAGTAATCAATCGAAAGCTCATGATCTCTACTTTCCAATTTTACTCTCGATTTCATGTTTAAATTCATTGATTTTCAATTTTAATTTAGGGTTTTAATTTAGATTTGGGTATTTTAGTTTAAGATTGTTTTGATTTAATTCATTAATGTAGAGTTATAGATCATGAAATTTGTGATTGATTGATACCAGTTTCATTGAATCTGGTTTACGTTTTATGTTCGTCGGAAAATCGCCGCCTTAAGCGATGTTTTCATTTTTCCGGTCACGGTGATGATTATTTGGGAATTTCTTGGACTGGGTTGGTTTATGAAGTAAGGAGTGATTTGCAGCTAGTTTCTTCGAGTTCTGGGTTGACGTTGCCGGAAAACGCCGCGACGTCGCCGGCGTTCTTCGACTTTGGTCGGAGAAGACGATATCGTTATCGCCTGTGATTTTGGAGTTGGGGTTTGGTTTTCTGGGCTGTTAGGGATTAAAAACCCTATGAAATCGTGGCTGAATAACCCCCTGTGCAGCCGGAATTGAGGTCGCCGAAAACTGGTATTGTCGCCGGATAATTCAAGTCCGGCCGACGACCCGTATGAGTTCTTCGCAACCCGGATTCAGACCAGGTTTGGAACCCGGTTTTGATCTGGTTTTCCTCAAAAATCATTTTCATAAAACTGTTTTTGGAAATTTTATTTTACTTTTAATTATTTTTATTTTAAAAATCATAAAATTCAGTTTTATTTATTTTATAAATTGATTAATTAATGTAATTAATTAATTAATTTATTTTATAAATAAATCTGAAATTATCTAAAATTCGAAATTAATTATTTCTTTAATTATTTATTATATATTTATTATCTATTAATTATTTTAAAATGATTAATTATTTTATAATTAATAAATTTATTTTCAATAATTCATTATAAATATTTTAATTCCAAAAATTATGGGAAAATCATTTTTAATTATGGGTTTTCCCAAATAATTATTTAAAAATATATTTGAGGTTCAATTATTTTGAATAATTGATTATTTTGAATAATAAATTGATTTATTCATATTTATTAAATAATAATTAAACCATTTTTCCGATTTAAACGAAACGAAACCCTTAGATACAGAAAAATGATTTGTTTTCATTAAAAAGTTTCAAACCTTAATTTCTTTTGGAAACGAGTCGGATTTCGATATTTATTTACTTATAGACCCTATTAATTATAGAGACGAGTCCAACAAATTCCGAAAATTAGGAAACGAGCCAGATCTTGATCCAATTTAAATTCTAAAAATGTTTTTAATCCTAGATTGACTATGTGACTTATGTGCTAGTGTGAATTATGTGGTTAATCGAGTTCTAATTGCTAGTTATTATTATACAAGTCAATTGTAAGCGTACGGGTAGACGATAAGGGCTACGTGAAGTTGGTTTGAGACGTGTTTAAGATACATGTCGACTAAATGACTATCTTTCTTTGATAGAGACGAAGCCAATGAGACAGACCGAGCCAGTATTATAGACTGTGATATATTTGTGGTAGATCGCGTGACAGGCAAGTTTTTCCCCTATTCTAAATTGGGAATAGTGAATTGATTATTTCTATTCGAATTCTCAACTCAGTAAACACTGATAATTCATATTCACATACACTGATACACAATTATTGTTCTTTTGTTTACAGTTCACTTCGATTCCTGATTTCTCTTGATACGCGGAATGCTCTATTCATATTCCAATAGATTATACCATACTTATATCATGATGTGCATCTTGAGGACTAAGATGACATCAAAGCATACCGATAGTTCCGGATGCTTGTTCTTTGGACTAGATGGTTACGATTAGGGCCAGTAATGAACTGGACCCTTGAATGAAATACGGGGGCCATAAATGAGCCTGGGTACCCTCGTTATAACGTGGATCTATGTGAATAGCATGGATCTGTACTGTATCTAACTAAGCATCATATTACAGTACTATAATTTGTGTCCAGTCTAGTTTATTGATAATTGCCGACAGCGGCCTTCATTATGCCTTACAGAGATACATTTTTACAGATACAATCAGATTACCGATTCATTTAACTTTTTATACTACTGTTGATATATTGTGGACTTACTGAGCAAATTATGGTTAATCCCCTTTTTATTGTTATTCACTTGTCTTTTCAGTCAATAAAGAAAATGAAACCTATTCGGACTCGCGTGGTAAATAAGCGTGTCAGGCAGCGGGGCCCTCTAGCACCAAAGGTGCTGATCCCAATAAAAGAGGAGAGGTTTGAGCCACCTGAGTAGGTGTAGTGTAGATAGAAGTGGTATGTGTTTGAAATAAAATGAATTTACTTTAAAACTTGTTTAGATAGTGGTTTGTAATAAAGAGATTCTATGAGATTTTAAATTTGGGGCTTGTAATAAAGATAGTGCGTTGTTTTTATTTTCATACCTCAAACCTTAAAAGATCCTGGATAGATGTAAGTGGTTAGATATATGTTTGTATAATTATTACACAAGTTTGTGTTATGTTGGAGATTAACAAGTAACCCCCAGATCTAGACCCCAGATTTGGAGGGCGTTATACCACGTCATATAGGGTTTTTGTTATGGAAATTCTGAGATCATATTAGTAGTCCATAATGTAAATGAGTGTATGTAAAGGTCGTCAGAATTCGGAATTCGAACACTTTGATTTTTCCTGAAATCTACCAGATACCGAAGGAATTAAGTATAAGGTAAGATGATTTAAAGGAATTCATTCAAGGATTATACCAGAGGATCAAAAAAGAATATAAGATATTAAGAAAGGTTAGGGAAAACCCAAGTAATAAAGATCCCGGATATGATCCTATCAAATGATCAACAATAATGAGAGTTAAGTGAACCGTAAAATAAATAAGCGACCAAGGATTAAGCTTATACAAGTAACCAAGGTATTAAGAAAGAAATTAGCACTAATGAATAGGATTAGAGCAGATGATATCATCCAACCATAGAAAGTAGACAAGTGTCCTTGTGACGATGTAAGCAGGTGAGGTCATCACTTTAATAAAGTAAAACCAAGATATTTTAGCAATATTAATCTCCACCAAGTAAAGTCATTTTATTTCCTAAGATCAACCAATCAAAAATTTCATCTTCTCCCCCCATTTCCAAGCTCCAAACTCTCGATCTCTTTTCTTAAAAAATTGAAGTCCAAGCTCCACTTCTTACTAATTTACAAGGTATTTATCCTAGCTACTCCTTGATTAGTTACATGCTTCCTAAAAATCATAGCCTCAAATTCATTCCTAGCTATTTCTAATAATTCATCCAAAAAGATGATGAATACTGTTTTCAAGAAACTAATTTTTGATTTAATGGTAAGATCAAGGTTGTTTAAGAGTAGATCAATGCTCCCATAGGAATTTCTTGGCTCTTGTATTATTTAGAAGCTCCAAGGAAGGTATAACTCTTCCATCTATAAGTATTAATTTGATTAGTTTGAGTTGTTATGATGATTAGATGATGGATTAAGTGTAGTAGTTGTTTAAATAATGTTTAGATCTTTGATTGTTAGTTGTTTTGTGGATTATGGAGATGTGAATGATACTTGTTAGATTTGAAGTTCTTGATCATATTTTGACTTAGTTGAGGTGTATAAGTTGAGATCTTGAGTTATGGTTAGAATGGTAATATTTTGGATCTTGAGTTGTTGATGAATTGTGGTTGATTTGGTGTAGATTAGTATGGTTAAAATTTGGGAATCGTTAACGTACAACCATCGTAATGGCCATTTTTCTAGAGACTGTTTTTGTACATAACTTTTGAACCCGAGCACCCACTTATATGAACTAACCACTGCCAATCTTAGATAGCTATGATTTAAGCTTCGTTTTGAAATGTGGATCTCTTTAATCAAATTTACGGTTTATCAGAAATGATCGTTTTAAGTAACGATGTTTCACGAATGAACCCCTACCCCTCGAGTAACTTTGAAACCATATTTAAGGCCCCTGGAAGACTTATCAAAACACGAAACAATTATGTAAAGTTTCTTAGGCAGTTAGTAAAGTCCTCGAGAAGGATTCATCTTAAAATGTTTAACGGTCAATTTTATAAAAATGGTGGAGCCGAGGGTACGCGAGCGACTAACGTAAACCTTTAAGCTTGAAAGCGAGCGTTAGGGTATGCATGATAAAAGTCTAGTTTCTTAACCGACCGAGGATTAATTCTGACTTATGTTGTTGTTTTTTACCCGTATTACCATTGTGTGATTGATTATAGGTATATATACATTATCTTGAGATAAATACATGAGTATTGTTAGGCAAAATCTTGCGATATATATATATATATGCATGTATGTTTTGGAAAGCATGTTGATACGATATATATATATATATATATATACATGCATGTTTGAAATCGTGATATTTCATTGTCAAATACAATTGCTTTAAAGTAGAGCTTACGAGCTACATAATACTTATGCTAGTATTTAGCGATATTTTGCGTATCCCCTTAGAGTAGGGCATACAAGTTGAACATTGTACCTAAACCGGGAGGCGATGTTCCCTGAGTATATTGTATATAGTTTTTAAAATTATTAATCGAATAATACTTATTCGATAGTTTTAATTATAAGTGAATATTATTTTATGAGTATTCATTTAAGATATTTATTACGATCAATAATTATTTTAATTATTCGAATAGAGATTCTACTTATAAAACTTATTTTATTTATTAAATGGATATTAGTTTTGAATATTTATTCGAGGACTTATGAATCCCTTATTTTAGTAAATAATATTATTTATTTCCTTAAAGAATAATGCTTTGATATTCGCCTAATAATTTTGAAAATGATTAATATTATTTAAATCATCCTTACTTTAAAAATTTCAGAGATTATTTTTGAACCTTATCAAAACCATTTTAAAAAAGTATAGAGAGGACCCCAAACCCCGTTTTTTTAAGCTTAAATCTTCTTTATGAATGGGATTTAATTATTCGCGTCAAAAATAGGAGATCCTGCTCAGTGTTGTATTTTTATATTCGCAACGATGTTGCTGAATAGATAAAGAAGTTTTTGATTACTTACCCAACATTCGGAAAGTAAATCCTTGGAACAAATTTAATCCATTAACAGGCATCGCCTGGGAAATATCGGTGAGTTTTCCTTTCCAACTAGATATAGCTTCTTGGTTCCTACTAGATATGGCTTCTTGGTGGAGCCGTATCAACAAGTTTTACTTGGGGAAAAGGGAGACGAGCTTTACGTTTCAGAATCATGGAGTTTATTCGAACTAGAAGTAGCGTAAGTGGCCGAGTGGCGTCGGCCCAGCCTTATTTATTGGCCCAGAAGTTCCACTAAGATTGTCCATTCCTTATGAGTTCGACGAGCGGTCGATAAATAAATCCGACTATTCTCCTCTACATGTAGAAAATTGTGGGGTTGTACTACTGTGACTGATCATCATAAGTTGTCTTCCTGGCATGGCAAACTCCCGTAATGAGTTCACCATCTAGTATGGATATCTCTGCAACACTACCCAGGGCACTTTAATAGAATGGCTACGGTTGGTGATTGATGAGTGTTGGCAGGGTCGAGGTTTTAAAATGATGTTTTCATCAAATGAAGTATCTCATAACTTCATCTATAAGATAAACTTCGGAAATTGTTGATACTTTGAACAATAGTAGTTTCAAACATTTTGTGGATAAGATATATGATTATGTTGAAGTATCTCGTAACTTCACCTTTTAAAACTTATATCTATTAAATGTTACTTTATGCATAATAAAGACTTTCATTAAGATATCTATTAAGATACATTGCATCGTTAATCATAATATACCTGTTATTTTATGAGTTGTATCACCCACTCTTGCTTTGTTCATTCATCACACAACAGAGGTAGACTTCTCTGTAGTTTAGGTGTTCAGCTTTTGGGAATCCATTTATGTATAATTGTGACTTGTGTCAGATAATGGCAAAGAACTGTAAACTTATTAAGTAATCATTTTGGGTTTCTAATAACTTTTAACTTATGTATTCCAAGGATTGTTACTTATTTCAATTTCAACTCTGAGACTAGAATGTGTTGTGGAGTGAGTATTATTGTGGGGTCAAAATATGGAGTTTTTTATTTCATTAAAGTAAAGTGTTATGAATGGAAATAAAGACCGTGATAACCTGAATCCCCGACCCTGGATTTGGGGGTGTTACAAATATCATCTACAATCACTAGGCAATACCTTTTATTGAAAATTGACAATACATTGACTGGTCTAAATAAATCCATATGCAATAGTTGTAATGGTTCAACAATTTCTTTTTGAATGATAATTTCGTTTGCTTTCCTTTCTGACAAGCACCACAAAGGCCATCCTTTGAAAATTTAACTTGAGGAAAGCCTCTAACAAGGTCTTTCCTGACCAACTCATTCATTATTTTGAAATTCAAATGGGATAGCTTCTTGTGCCATAGCCAACTTTCATCTTGACTTGCTTTGCTAAAGAGACAAGTAATTGAATCTGCATATGTAAAGTTAAAGTTAGCTAAGTACACGTTTCCTTTTCTTATTCCAGTAAGGACTACTTTGTTGTCCTTTTTGCAAGTGACAACACAGGTTTCTGAATTAAAGGTAACTGAGTTGCCTTTATCATATAGTTGGCTGATACTCAAAAGATTGTGTTTGAGTCCATCAACTAGTGCTACTTCATCAATGATGACATTTCCTTTTGAAATTAAGCCATATCCTATAGTGTATCCTTTGTTGTCATCTCCAAAGGTATTGTTTGGGCCAGCTCTTTCCTTAAACTCTGTGAGCAGGGTAGAATCTCCAGTCATGTGCCTTGAGCATCCATTGTCCAAGTACCATATATTCCTTCTGTTTCTCTGCACACATCAAAACCAAATCAATTTGATTTTGATACCCAAGTTTCCTTGGGTCCTGCCTTGTTAGCTTTCTTCTTGAGTTTCTTAGACTCTCTACCACTAGATTTAGGTGATTGAAGATCAACCTTTATCATGGGAGTAGGACTTTAAAATACATGATTAGTTTGAGATTCATCAAGCACATTATGATTAACATGGTGTGGCAGGTTATGCATACATGTTATTCCAGAATGGCATGTCATATGGCATTTGTTACATATTAAATGCAGTATAGTAAGGATTATGTGCAAATGACATATTAGCAAAATGTTCATCTAAATTTTTGTAGAGGCATGACATGCATAGATGACATAGGCATGTTAGGCATAGAAGGAGGTGCAAACATGGGTGCATTCTTAACAGACTTGCAATTAGTAGACAGATGATTAATACTACCATACTTCACACATGTTTCTCTAGGTTCATATTTATCAAGAGTGTAGTTGTTCTGTTTATTAATCTCTACTTTCTCATTCCTATTAGTTTTCTTTTTGGATTCTATTTAAACCTCAATCTTCTTTAATCTTTCATTTAATTGCTTAATTATAGATGCCCTACATTCACTTTACTTGAATTTTTGGTTTTGCTTGACTCTCCTGAGATAAAATTCTTTACTAGATCATATTTTTCATTTAGCTTTGCTAGCTTTCCTTAGCTGATGTCCTTTTTCTCGTTTAATGGATGAGCTTCATCATCCGTTGATTTAAAATCCGTTGACAGATCATCAAATAAATCTAGGTTCAGATTCTTTTTGTCTTTCTTCCATGCTTCTTCACAAAATGATTCAATCCCTAGAACTTTAACAATTTGTACACTAACATCCGTAGAGGTTTTCCAGGTATTAATGACTTCTTGTTCTCATTCAAGCTACTTTCTCATAATTTCTTCTTTCATCAAAGACTCTGTTAACTCTTCTCTAGCAATTTTACACTGAATTTTCAATTTTTAAACTCAATAAATTGAGTTTTTAACACAACATTTCTATCACTCAAAAACAGATAATTCTCTTAATTCCAATGTTCTCTTTTGTGAGTGATTTAAGTGTGACACGCAAATGATATAATTCAGTTGACATGTCATTAATAGCATCATTGCATTTATCTTTAGAAAGATGTGAAAGATCAATAGTGATTACATGATTGCTAGATGAGCTGACCTCTATTTTATCTAACTTGGCCATGATAGCAAGGTTGATATAGTTTATATCTTCATCTACATCATCTCCATCAGCTGCCCAATTATTTTCTTGAATTATGAATGCCTTCTTTTTCTGTTTGAGCAACTCAAAATATTTCTTTTGTTGTTTACAGGCTCAAACCTTTTCTTTTCAGAATTTGGCTTTCTATACTCATTTATAAAATGACCACTTAGCCTACACTTGAAATATTTAAATTTGGTTTTGTCAACCATATTTATGTTAGACTTCACAACTCTAGAATTTTTCTTGAATTTAAGCTTTGAAAATCTTCTAGACAGAAAGGCTAGATGTTCATCAACTTCATCCATGTTATCTTGACTTGGACAATCTTCATCTTCAACCATCAACCCTTTTCCCTTGCTTATCTCAGACCTGCCTTCATAAACATTAATGTTTGATGCAGTTTTAACAGCTTCAACCTTTATTTCCACTATTCTCTCTTGCTCAGCTACCAATGCCACAGACCCACCTTTCTTCCTTCATTTTCCTATTAGCTCATCTTGTTCCATTTCAAGCTCGTAGGTCTTCAAAATTCCATACAATCTCTTAAGAGTAAAATCCTTGTACTTTTATGAATTTCTGAGAGAGACCGTCATTGACTTCCATTCCTTTGGTAAATACCTTAGAAATTTTAGGTTGAAATCCTTGATTTGGTAGACTCTTCCATTCAATTTTAGTCCATTGAACAGCTTTTGAATTCTACTGAAAGTATCATTCAGGGACTCACCATCTTCAAAATGGAAGTGTTCATATTGTTTTATGAGAAGTTGCATTTTGTATTCTCTGACTTGCTCAGTTCCCTCACACAGTACTTGAACTGTGTCCCAAACATCCTTAGTTGTTTTGTAATTTATGACATTGTTAAACTTGTCTTGATCAAGACCATTGAATAATATGTTAATGGCCTTTTTATCTTATGGACTTCTTTAATATCTTTATGAGTCCATTCTTCTTTAGGCTTTGGGACAGTTTGCTCATTTATAGTAGCATCAACCACATCTGTTGCAACCATGAGAGGAATATGAGGTCCATTTTCTATGCAGTTGACATATCATTTATCTCGACAGAGTAGATGAAGGTGCATCTTTACTTTTTAGTGATGGTAGTTGTCTTTGTCCATAATTAATTGGAATCTTCACTCCAACATCCTTCTTGCTCATGTTGTTTGATTGCTTTGATCTTTAAACTCATTGTATGTTAAGAGTGTGCTCTGATACCAGTTGTTATTTTCCCAACAATATAACAACATATTTATAGAAGGGGGATTAAATGGAATTCTGGTTTCTTTTTCTTTTCTGAAAAACTCTTTATAGAATATACAACTGTGTTTTTGAATAAGCAAGATTGCAGATAAAGGTTTTGAAGTATTTTACTCACACAAAGTAAATAAACATAATGTTTAAAAACTTTATGGTTGATATGTTTTTTCCACCAGAGATGTATATTTGAAGAAATCTCTGTGATGCAATTTGCACATAGCTGCTTACATGTATTTTGTTACAACTTTGAACTTGAGAGTATTTTCTAAAGAAACAGCTTGCTAAACTCTTGAGTTCTTACTTTTTTTCTAAATGCTTGCTACACTTGATTTATATTGAACCAAGTTTACATGTGCAATAAACAAGAATAAAAGTCCTAACATCTAGGTCCATGCACATGCTTCTTCATCTCTCTGTCCAATGCAATCCAAGTAAAATATAACATCTTTGAACGACCATGTTTTGTTTAAAAATGGAAATGCTTCACTTTATTCTAAAACCTGTAAGCAGGCTGCCACATTCCTTTTGTGCATTATCAACTCATGTGACTCTATCAGCCTCTGTCAAGTCACTATCAACTGCTATCTTGTTGATCATCCGTTGAAGCTTCATTGTTGTCATCTGTTGACACTAAACTAGTGTCATCCGTTGAAGCTTTCTTGTTAGCATCCGTTGAAGCTTTATCTGATACAATTGAAGACCTCTTGACTAACTTATCCGTTGAAGGCATATTGAGTCATCCATTGAAGTTTGTAGTTTAGCAGTTGAAGATGTTTTCTTAGCAGTTCATATTCTTTCATTTATACAGAATTACAAGGCATTTTATATCTACACTTAGCCCACCTATTTTGTATATCTACACTTAGCCCACCTATTTTACAAGGCATTTATACAAAATTACAAGGCAAACACCCAACGTATGTGACTGTGTTGTCACTGTCAATAGATATTTGAATTGATCATCCGTCGGGTACATTCTTGTTATCCGTCGGGTAGCTTGTTGATCATCCGTCGGGTAGCTTTGTTGATCATCCGTCGGGTAGCTATTTGACACTTGACTCCATTTCACTTATGCAGAATAACAAGACATCTTATATTTTAATTAATCAACCTATTCTGCATATCTATTAGTAGTGAACATGACTCATATGCTTATACAGAATCTACACAAAGTTGTTTACAGAAATGTGCTACAAAACTTATTATTACATAAGCTACTCACTCGATGGATGTCAAATCATCATCCGTCAGAACTATATTGAATCATCCGTCGGGACTATATTTGATCATCCGTCGAGTGCTACAAAATTCACTAAGTTAAATATACTAAGGTGTTTTGTATAATATATCATCAAGTTCATAACAATTCCTAACAATCTTCCCTAATTTATGTCTACTGGAATTGTAGCCATAAATTAAAAGAAACATGATGATAACAAAATACTTCTATGAATACAGATTAAAAATAGTAAATAAAATTGATAAGTGCTGCAAAATTTACTGAAAATTGAACAATGCAAAGTATACAAAGAATAGCTCACAATCATTATCAAGATGCTCCTCTAGTCTGAGAAGATAAGTTTATTTCCTTGTTTGTCTAGGTTTCTTCCCAAGCCTCCTGTTGTTCTCTTCTATCTGATTTTGGAGTTGTCTATGGAATTCAAGTTCATCAGCTTCTGAGAGATCTATCATTCCTTGTCTTTCCAATAGAGTCTCATTGCTAGAGATACTCATCTGGTCCTCCAATCTGAAAAATCTTCTAACTCTCTTTTTATCCCTGAATTCCATTAACCAATAGGGCCTCAGATGCACTCTCTTTCCTGTGAAGGGAATCGATAGAGTTTTTGGAAGTGCATATTTGGTTCTATTACTCCCCAGCTCCTCAATCTTTTTTAGAACTAATCTTCTGGCAGTCACATGGTATCCAAAGTTCTATTTTCAATGATGAGTAGATCTTTATTAGAACATATTGGCTTTCTAGAAGAATCCTGTGAAGTGGCCATATGATCTCTTTTCCTCCCTTGTATTTGAATACCAGTCTTTCAGGAAGATGTCTGTGAGCATCAATTCCTCTAACTTCTTCCAATTCATCTTAGTAGAGGTTGATATCAGAAAACTCTTTGGTGTCACAGATGTACAACATATCTCCTTTGTTGACTGTATATTGAGATTTGACTAGGGTCTTGGATTTGAGAGTCACTGGTTTCACTTTCTTGCTAGCTCTTGTCTTTGTCTTCTTCGGATTGAGGATAGGAAATTTCAGTTCAGGAATAGGCAAACTATCCCAGTCCACTGGCTCATCCTTTGGAATTATGGGTTTACCATGAATATTCCTAGTTGGATCCACCACCTTGATTGTTTCAAAGGCCACTGAGGGTTTTGATATTTGAGTTGTAGTTGTGGACTTTTTAGGAATATTGTCTTCTATTTCTTCATCATTAAAGTCCAATTTTCTCTTAGAATGGAGCTTGTATCTAAATTTCCTTTTTTTATGTGGTTCTTCTTGCTCTTTCTGATCCTTAGGTTCAGTAATTACAGTTGGTTGTGCAGGAATTTCTGTTGTGGTTTTTACAGCTTGAGGCTTGCACAAGATAGCAACTTGCTTCTTCTTTTGTTTAAGCTTTTTAGCATCCAGAGCAGCTTGCTTCTTTTCTTGCCTGATTCTTTCTTTCTCTTCCTTCTTAGCTTCCACAAACATGGGGTGTCTAGCCACCACACAAATTTCCTTACCATTTTTGTAAATCTTTGCTAATCTTCTTTTGAGTGCTGAATCAGCTGGATCTTTGTAGAAGGCAATTGATCTAGCCAACAGTTTCTTCTCATCTGGCCTAGGTGTTTCATACACAGTATCCATAGGATTCTTTTCTGAAAACTTTGAGTAGTTTCTTTTAGGCTTCATGATGAAATCTTCTTTTTGAGATTGGATGCAAGATGTTTGGCCTTTTTCCAGATAATTCATACTCATTTAATTCACATAAATGTTCTTGACTTTAGAATGATGAATGAATGTTTTGTCTGGCTTCTGAATTGGCCCAAACTTTTGTTAAATTTCTGCATCTATCTTTTTCCATTTTTCTTTTAACTCCTTCTCAGCTGCTGCTATATCAATCTTTAGCAGTTTGTCATCTGTGTTTAGCTTTGCTGCTGCCAGATTTATGATGTCAATGTTGTCCATGACTAGTGGCTTTGTAAAAGCAATTGCTGGAATAATCACTTTGCTGACTTGGAAGTTTAGTACTTTCTGCTCCCCCTCACTCCTTGATTCCTCTTGACTGATTTGGACAATAGAGCTTTCTTTCTCCCCCTTTTTGTTATCAGCAAGTTGAGTAGAGGAATAGGTTTGTGCTGCCACTAGCTTTTGAAGCAAGTCTGTTTGTTGTGCTTGATGTAGATGAATAGCTATTAGAGAAACTTCCATATCAGTCATTCTTTTATCCAGGGAATCCACTTGAGTAGCAAGATCTGAGTTCTTCCTTAGTTGTCTCTTAATATTAATCATAGTTGCTTCTGGTAGTTTAGCATCCAATCTTTCAGAAATGCCCTTTTTCATTTGATCAATTTTACTTTTGATAGAAGTGACATCCTGATTGTGTTGAAAGCCTTAAATTTGTTGTAATTGAAGAGAAGCAAGGTGTGCTTGTAGGAGCTTCTTGGTGCTGGCATTTGTTGTGGATTGAAGAGCAGATTGTGTCTGACTTATGAGTTGAATGAGGGTAGTCTTAAAATAATGTTCATCACATTGCTTTGAAAATGCCCAAGATGGCATACCAAATATGGATATAGGGCCTACTTCTCCCCTATGTCCAGTGACCCCTATTCACTGTCATCACCAAAGAATTCTTCTGATCCACCAGCTTTATAGTCTATATCATCACCAGCTGTAGAAGGCATAGTTGTGATGGCATCCTTTGCCCTTTCCATGGATTGAGTAGTGTGCACCAAATTCAGCATCCTTTCTGCACTTTCATTGCCCTGTCCAGCCAAAATTTGATATGCTGGAACAAGATGAGTAAATTCCTTAGTATCCAAAGATATGGAACTTATAACATCTTGATTCTGCTGAGATAGTTTCTCTATGTCTACATCATTGGCATTCATTGACTCACTAGCAATGATATCCATCCTTATATCTCCTGTACCTGCATTTCTCTCAATTTTTCTCTCTTTTTGCATCAAGGGCTCCCCTTGGCTCCCCACCCTCACACCCTCACCTTCACCATCTAAGGTGGGACTCCTCTCACTCACTTTTGCCAGTCCTGAAGAAATGAACTGTATTTGATCACCCTTATTCTCTCCTTTTGCCTGGGAGCAACCCAGCCTCTCACTCAATTCACTCTCTTCCCTCAGTCCTAGGAGTGATTGTTTTACTACTAAGTCTTCTGCACTTGTGAGAATTGAAGAAATTTTAAGTTGTGCAAAGACACCCGGCGGATGAGGAATATCCATCGGGATAATAGTTTGGCTATCCAATGAATGACTATTGTTAGGCTTATCCATCTGGATACAATCACTACTCAACGGATGATGAATATCCATTGGGATAGAAGAAATAAATGAGTTTAGAGCAGAGACTATTGTAGACTCTGTGCAGATTGATGATAATTTAGGTACAGAAGTTTCAACAGTCTCAGAAAGAATTCACAAGTGAGCCAACAAATCATCTAAAACATGATGTTCACTTGCTTGGATTTTTGGCTTCTCCAAGAGAGTTAAAGATGGAGAATTTGGAAGTGATGTATTTATCATGTCAACATCCAGTGTGTGTGGGAGAATTTGGTGTATCAGGTGCTTCAATTATGAGAGATTTTGGCTGTGACTCCACATTTATTGGAGCCACATTAATCTGACTTTGAGATGGTGCAGTGACCGGGTCTTTAGCACCAGTTTGCATTGTGTGTGTGCCCTGTACATCCCCAAGGGTTTTTGATCTTTTCTTTCTAGCATAAGTTTGTGGTGAGCTAGTGTCCCTACCTCTCTTGGCCTGTGCTCCTGGTTGGGAGCTTGTTTCAATAGTGACATCCTTTTGGGAGGATGAAACTAGTAATGAGCTTATTTCCTTATTAACAACCACAGTTTGTTGGGAAACTGTGGTGTGGCTAGGTTTGGCTACATTCTTTCCTAAGACCCAACCTTCTAATTTCACTTAATTTAGAGGTAGTAAGTGCATAGCCCATGGAGTTGAGCATGTTAACAATATCAGTGTCTGTGTGTGGAGCAGTAACAGTATTATCAGGAATTCTAAAGCATGCTTTGACAATATCACTGTTAATGCAAAACTGCTTACCTTTAAGAGTGAATGTGATGGTCTTATCAGTTGAGTTGTACACTTCAGTTGTCCATATCTCCTCTAAACCTCACAGTAGATGGTGGGAGATCCCAACATAGCATAGTTGAGTTTGCAGCCTTTAACAAAATCCATCATTTTGTGGTAGTTTCCAGACTGTTGAATCTCCTTGTTCACTAGAGTTGTGAAGTTGTTCTTTTCATAGATGTACCCAGTTTGAGACATTATTTTGACGACCGGTGCCATTGTTAGAGATTGAGAAATTTGTAGAGAAAGTATTTGCTTTTGAGAAAGAAAGAAGTTAGAGCAATTGAATTTTGAGAATGATAAAAGAATAGAGTAGAAATGAATTTAGCTTTTATACTATCTCAGAAATAAACTGTCAAAAATAATAAAGTAAAATAAAGTGATCAATAAAAATTGCCCAAAATAGCCGTTTACAAATAAATAAACTGTAAAAATCCTTCAATTATCCGTCGTGTTATGCTTACAAACTGTAAGTATACCCGATGGATAATGTTCAGAAATTTAACGGCTAGGATTGAGACAATTCAACGGATGTGGATAAATCAGTTATCCGTCGAGTTACAAAATATTCCAGAAAAATAATTGATTTTTATTTAAAATTAATATACCGACGGATGACCAAACTCGATGGATAATGAGCATCCGTCGGGATGTAAATTTTGACTTAGCCAAAATTCCATCCAATGCTGACAAATCAATTAAATTTTTGGCTGTATTACAACTTGCAAAATATCTGAAGTAATTCAAGAATAATTAAGCATACCTAACTCACTTACCAACCTTGAAAAGGTGGATTCATCAAGTGGCTTGGTAAATATGTCTGTAAGCTGCTTTTCACTTGGAACAAAATGAAGTTCCACAGTACCATTCATCACATGTTCCCTTATGAAGTGGTACTTGATGTCTATGTGCTTTGTTCTTGAATGTTGTACTGGATTTTCAGTGATGGCAATTGCACTTGTGTTATCACAGAAAATGGGAATTCTATCCACTTGTAGACCATAGTCCAACAATTGGTTTTTTATCCAAAAAATCTGTGCACAGCAACTACCAGCAGCAATATCTTCAGCTTCAGCTGTAGAAGTAGAAACTGAATTTTTCTTTTTACTGAACCAGGACACAACCTTGTTTCCTAGAAATTGACAGGTTCCTGCTATACTTTTTCTATCTATTCTACAACCTGCATAATCTGCATCTGAATAACCAGTTAGATCAAAACCAGAATCTCTTGGGTACCAAATGCCAAGTTTTAGTGTTCCCTTGAGATATCTGAAAATTCTCTTAATAGCTACTAGGTGAGATTCTCTAGGATCAGCCTGAAATCTAGCACAAAGACAAGTGGCAAACATTATATCTGGCCTACTAGCTGTTAAGTACAGAAGTGAGCCAACCATGCCTCTATAGCTTGAAATATCCACAGACTTTTCAGTAGTGTTTAATTCAAGCTTAGTTGTAGTAGCCATGGGAGTTTTTGCAGATGTGCAATCCATTAGATTAAACTTCTTTAAAAGATCATGAATGTATTTATACTACGCCATAAGTGGGCTATTGTAATGCCTAAATTGTGTTACAATAGGCCCCAAAAGTGTTACAATAGGTCTATTCTAACACCAGGGGGCGTTACGTATACGAGCATTACAATAGACACCCTAATGTAACACTTCACTGATCTATTATAACAGAGAGGAAAACATTACAATAGGCACCTACTGTAACACTAACAGGCCCAAATGTAACACAAAATGAGTGATACAATAGCTTGATCAAGATTGCATAAGTGGGGCCTACATGGGCCCCACCTGTACCCTATTGTAACACTATATTATATCTATTGTAACATGAATATTTTGTAATTAACCAACATTAAATTTTATAATTCCACGCTATATCTAAATATACTTTATACTAGAATAGGAAAATGCAACAATTAATATTAAAAATTTTATATACATGCTCTGTGTATACAACAATCCCAATACCAAAATAAAATCTCCAATACGTATCCAAAATAATACCAAAACCAACTAAAATTATAACCATTTGATCGATCAGTAAAATTACAACTGCAATTCAAAATAGTTGAATCAGCAGATCAGTAAAATTCATTATCAAAGCTTAGTGACTGCGGCATAAACCTAAGAAAATGACTATGCTAAAAACACGTGATAGTGTGTCATTCTTGACCTTATTCCTGAATCTGCACAAGGGAATACGAATGAGAAAAAGGCACATAAATAGAAAAGGAAAGAATGAAAATTGATGGTTTTTAAACTTATACCTGCAAGCCGAATAAGCAGAAGGTTGACATGCCAATTCAAGAATGTAAAGTATAGATATGTGGGATTCAAATATAGTTATGAAACTTACAACTGAATAAATTTCAGTGATTCCGCATGTCAATGCAATGTATGTGAGATCAGGAAGATAAAGGGTATAAAATACCTGATATTTTCTTCTTGGTCAGGAAGGGAATTTAATGATGGGATGCAATATTTTTTACAAAAAAATCGAAGGCAATGCAATTTGAAGGGGATACTAATGAGCCATTTATATGCCTCACCTTGTTTGCTTAATCAAATTAATTTACTGTTGTAGAAATAGAAACAAAGTAGACAACTTATGAATACAACATATGAATTGTATCATTTTCAGATCCTAAAAACTATAGGTAAATGCCTTTTAAAATATATGCAAGTCAATAGCGGATATATCTATCTTATATCCTGATTTCTTCAATTGAAAGTTCATCCATTTTAAGAGAACCTTTTCCGGAGATAAGCTCATGAGCTCCTCCACATCCTGAATGTGAAAAATAAAATAAGTATTGCATGTATATCATGATGCAGGAAAGCGATTACTCTCAAATATGTTTTATGATCAACAGAAGATTTATATGTGTGTGTGTGTGTGTGTTCTTCAGACCTTCTCTTCTTCCACCAGCTCCAATAGCTGAGGATTTTTCTTAAGATCGAGACTAGATAGAAGTTGTATCTGACATAAAAGATGCAAGAAAGCACAAAATCAATTGAAAATCATGGTAGTCCGTTGTATTTCACCTTTTCTATGCTAAAGTTTCAGAAGTTTAAGAACATACCTTAATTATCTGGGACATCAAACCAAGTAGGAGATGAGGCTGTACAAAATAAAATAAACAAATATAAGCAAATATCGCAGAGACTTGATCCCTACTATGAATAAGTGAATTTTATATCAAAATGATGAAAGTTGTTTCTGTTCATGATGATAGAAAATTACTTTATGTTCTGCCTCTGCCAGGTCCTGTGTGCCAATGTTCACTACGGTACAGCCAATGGCCTTCGCGGAGTTGAGGCACAACGTATGATTCTCATTCTTCTCCCACGGATTAAGCACAGCCTTAGTGTTTATTGCACGCTCGTCTATTGTACCAGGTACATCCAGATTGATAAGCTTACTATGGGACATTATTGTTAAATCAATTTAAAAACTTATGTCCTGAAATAAACTGATATATACATTGTAAAATAGGTGCATTGGAAGTACCAGAGAAGAACTACATTCTTAACAAGATCAAACAAAGCATTGGTATTTGGATCGATAGGAAGATACTTCTTCAGGTAAGGATCTTCTCCTAGGTATCTATTGATGTGGGAAACATAAGATCCTTCTCTGAATGGCTTATGGTGTGTCGAAGAGTGGTCGTGGGTGCCTTGAGGAACGAAGGTGCATTCTTAAGCTTTGATCCACCTGCCTTCGTTTGAGCACGAGCATTTATGTTTAGATATGCCTGCCAGCATAAAAAGAAGATTTAACACTTGCTACTGCATTTTTACCTTAGACATAATATGTCACTGATCAAATAAAGGAAGAATGGTTTTTTGCAATAAACTTTGAAAACTGACCCTCAGAAAGGCTTCAAAATCAACTTCGTGATTCATGTTTGAGTTTGACTCACTCAAGATCGCTTTAATGTCCTTTTCTTTATTCTTGGTGACTAGTAAAGGCTTTTACAAGTGCCTCTTAAACTCGATCTATTAACATCGAATCACCTTCCTAAAATAGAAAAAGTTGATACAAGAACAACTATAACACTAACAACTGGTAACACAAAACAACACCCTTGATGGCATTAATCACTAACAAAATTACTAGAAGTAAAAGCATTTAAAGAAATTAGCACCAACTATAACCAATTATCTACATTATAAATTAAAATTCCTAATGAAAAACTACTATCAAGGACAAAGTTTGATTTACAGTAAAATATTCTTATAAGATGTGGCAGGGCAGTACTCCTTACTGAATCACCTTTGCTTGAATAAGGATTAGGTGTGCATACACATCATCAAATCATGTATTTAGGAGGGAAGGTACACCAATATATTTGGTTTGGTTATATCTACGTGTGTACATATACAACATATAACATCTCATCCTTTATATCACAATTCTAACATCCAATCCCTATCTTAAAGTAATGCACTTAACATATGAAAACAAAACTGACAACAACAAACACCATACCTGCATAACCTCTTTGAGAAACAACATATGAGTAAACGGATCCCTCATCTTAGATAAAACTCTCTGCAAATGCCAAACCGCCACAACAATATTATGCACCCATTCATCCGTTGCCACAAAGCTTCCTTCGCCTTACTCCCCCCACCAATCTGCGACATCACACTCCTCTGAATCCCACCCGGTCCACCCCCATACATCCCTCCACTACTCACTCGAACCCCAATTTCGAAGCCCAAATCACTTGCAAAATCATTTCAAAATTAGGAATTGTCTTCGAATCGCCACAGGGAAGCCCTACAAACCCTGCAAAATCATATAAAATTGAAAAATAAGTACCAGCCTTTTAATATGGAGCCATATAATTGTTTATTCAAATACCAAATCCCCAATTTCTTCTTCAATTCGTGAGGAGAGAGAGCGAGAGAGTCTAGAGAGAGTGTTTTGAGAGAGAGAGAAATAGTGATTGTATAGTTTTGTCCAGATTATAAGTCCGGGTCATTTTTGTTTGGTGGGAAAAATACCGCCCATTTTTCACCTGGGAAAATGTGTATGATTTTAATTTTTAATTTTTTACTTTTTTAAATTGTTAAATTATTATTTTATTAAAAAAACTAAAACAGTAATTTTTATATTTATGTATAATAATATTTTTATAACTTTAATAATATTATATATTGCATTCTTGATTTATTAATAATCCAGAATATTATTTTAATACTAATTTATGATTACATTTTTACTTTAATATTTTTAAAAGTTAAAAAAATAACTAATGTAACACTAGGTGCTGGTGTTACATGTCGTGCAACACTGTCATTTCTCTGCAACACTAGCATTATAGCTATTATAACACTAATTGAGAGGTATTACAATAGGACAAAATTTTCTTAGCTAATGTAACGCTACTTGTAACACTTGCATTACAGTAGCCCACTTATGGGCAATCCATTAGATAAAACTTCTTTAAAAGATCATGAATGTATTTAGTTGGACTAATGAATATTCTATCACTAACTTGCTTAACTTGTAAACCAAGAAAGTAAGTTAGTTCTCCCATCATGCTCATTTAATACTTACTTTGCATCAATTTGGAAAACTTTTTGCAAATTTTTTCATCTGTAGAGCCAAAAATAATATCATCTACATAAATTTGAACAAGTGTACTAGAGCCATTAACATTTCTAAAGAATAAAGTTTTATCAACAGTACCTCTTGTGAAGTGGTTTTCCCAAAGAAACTTTGATAAAGTGTCATACCAGGCTCTAAGTGCTTGCTTCAGTCCATAACGTGCTTTCAAAAGATAGTAGACATGATTTGGGAAATTTGGATCTTCAAAACCAGGAGGCTGACTAATATAGACTTCCTCCTCCAAATCTTCATTCAGAAAAGCACTTTTGACATCCATTTGATAGACCTTGAAATTGCTATGAGCTGCATAGGCTAAGAAAATTCTGATGGCTTCAAGTCTTGCAACAGGAGCAAAAGTTTCATCAAAATCTATTCCTTCTTGTTGACAATAGCCCTTAGCAACAATCTAGCTTTGTTCCTCACTACTATGCCATTTTCATCCATCTTGTTTCTGAATACCCATTTGGTGTCAATTTTCCTTTGAGTTTGGGTACCAGCTTCCATACCTTGTTCTTTTCAAATTGGTTAGCTCTTCCTGCATAGCTAAAATCCAATCAGGATCCAACAAAGCTTCTTCTACCTTCTTTGGTTCTTCCTTAGATAGGAAGCTGCTATATAGACATTCTTCTTGAGTTTCTCTCCTTGTTTGAACTCTAGAAGATGCATCACCAATGATGAGCTCAAAAGGGTGATCCTTAGTCCATTTTTTTGTTGAGGTAGATTAGCTCTAGATGAAGAGGCCTCATTGTTGTCTTGATATGTGACTGAGTTTTGATTATTAGAAACTCCCCCTGAATTTGTGAATATTTGATTTGAGAAAGGGGAACTTTCTGTAAGTGATCTATACTGACTTTCAGCTTCTCTTAATGACCCTGACGGATGTTGCACTTTGTGTTCCGACGGATGAAGATGATTGTCTCCCGAAGGATAAGGCAGATTGTCTCCTGACGGATGAAGCATTTTACAACTCGAAAGATGTTGAATTATGTGTTTTATTAGTTGTAGATTTTTCTGCATTATCCTTATTCACCATTTCTTGATCACTTTCATCATCACTGTCATCACTAACCATCTCCACATTATCAAACTTGAGGTTTTCATGAGAATCTTCATCTTCCAGTCCTTCAATCTTTTTATCATCAAACAAAATATGTATTGATTCCATAAAAATGTTGGTTCTAAGATTGTAGACTCCATATGCTTTTCCCACAGCATATCCAACAAAAATTCCTTCATCTACTTTAGCATCAAACTTCCCATGTTGATCAGTTTGATTCCTTAAGATAAAACATTTGTAGCCAAAGACATGAAGAAAATTTAGGGTTGGTTTCTTGTTCTTGAACAATTGGTAGGGTGTCATACACTTTGCTTGATTAATCAAAGAGATATTCTGAGTGTAGCAAGCAGTATTCAGCTTCAACCCAAAAATATGTTGGTAACTTTGATTCTTCAAGCATTGTCCTTGCAACTTTAATAAGAGATCTGTTCTTTCTTTCCACTACTCCATTTTGTTGTGGAGTTCTTGCTGCAGACAATTCATGCATTATCCCATTCTCTTCACAAAATGATCTCATTACAGAATTCTTAAACTTAGTTCCATTATCACTCCTAATTCTTCTTACTTTAAAATCAGGATGATTGTTGACTTGTCTTATATGATTGATGATGATTTCACTAGCCTCATCTTTAGACTTTAGGAAGTATGTCCAAGAGAACTTTGAGATATCATCCACAATTACTAGGCAAAATCTGTTTCTAAAAATGGATAACACATTGACTAGTCCAAATAAATCCATGTGTAGCAATTGCAAAGGTTCTTCAATTATTGAATCAAGCTTCTTTCTGAATGATGCTTTAATCTGCTTTCCCTTTTGGCAGGCATTACACAATCCATCCTTAGAAAACTCCACTTGAGGAATTCCTCATACCAGTTCTTTCTTGGCAAGCTCATTCATGGTCTTAGAAGTTTAGATGGGACAACTTCTTGTGCCATATCCAACTTTCATCTTGACTTGCTTTAATGAGAAGACAAGTGACAGATTCAACATTAGATGAGTTGAAGTCAGCTAGATACACATTTCCTTTTCTCACTCCAGTGAGAACCACTGTCACACCCCCAACTTAAACAGCAAAATAAATATAGTTATTACATCATTTTAATGAAGAATACACAACCAAAATCCAAGATCTTACAGTTTAGGGTTTGGAACAGCCCAACACTACCAACTATTACATCTGATTTAAAATAATGAGTCCTCACACAACTATTATTACTTATTCTACCTGAGCTCGAACATAAGCATCAGCATCACAGGTTTTACGGGCAGTCTGCTTGAATCTAACCATAGCTACTAGCTGTAATATCAGGGTAAATCAAGAAGTGAGCTAAATGCTCAACAAGTGCTAACAGTACGACACAAAACATAAATTGAGATATACTTTTAAGAATGATAATGGAAAGACATAACCAAAGGTAACGAGAGATAAAAACTATGTGAGATGGCATCATTTTTCTTGCATCAAAACAATTTTAAAATCATGTCTTAATCAAAATCATTTTATGACGCTACGGATTACAGCCGGTGATCAGCCGCGAAGTAATCCCGAACCTCGCTGGGTTCTAAAACATTATTGGGAATCCCTAGGCAACTTTTAAGCCTAATATAAGTGCGGAAAGGACTCGCGTCTCAGTCCAGATCCACCATTCAAAGAAAACATTTACCCCCCTTTGGGACTGAAAAACCCTCATTTTATTTATTTCAAAAACTGATGCCGAATTATGACAAAATCTCTTTTTGCAGTAAACATTTTTTTTTATCAAAGGATTATAGATCAACTCGAAACATAGGAAATATGGTACTAAATCTCAGGGCCATGATTCACAAAACTTTACTCTATTAGGGTAACCAAAAGGTTTTCATATGTCGGAACTTGGACAGGAAAATATGGTGAGTCTTATGGATAATATGAAGGGGTAATGTCAAACTGGGCTTAAAGCAATGGTTTCTCGTCAAGGTACAGGTGTTGGATCATTAAGAAGATAAGCTTCACGAATACTATGGGTGTTAAGGTAATGATCTCTAGCTCAGGATGTATATATATATCAGAATTATCAAGCTTTAGGATAGGAAAGAGGGTATCAATCAATGAGGAATCATGTGGGTAAGTTTCTGATTATCAGAGTTCAAGGTAAGGTTCTATAGGGGTTCAAGTATCAGGATGAAATATAATTACTTAGGAATCATCAGCATGTTAATCAAGAGGATCAATCAAGTAACAACTCTTCATTTTATCATGGCATTTAACTATCATGAAAAGACTTTTGATCAACTTGCATTACATACTCGAGGGTTCATGATATTTCCATATAATTCAAAGATAAACGAAAGATACGCTTGATTTAAACATATCAAAATGACTCAGGATAGTTGCATCAATATATAAGAACTATTTGTAGCAAATACGAAGGTCAAGTTGAATCACTTGCCTTGAGATAGGCTGGTCTGGTCTGACTGGTAGGAGCAACTGGAGCTTCACTTGACTTTTATGGCAAGTTTTCCCTCGTCTCGAGATCCTACATAAATAATAATAATCCTCATTATAATATATTCTCACCAACTTAACCTATTTACAACTCAAAATTAAACACGGATGGCACTTAGGCCTATATGCACTTAATTTATATTCACCTTTAAATTATAATTGCACACACATATCCACATATTCACATATCATATATTAACACCAAATAACACCATATATACCATAATGCAACACTAGGCTTGGATGATCTCGACTCACAACTTAAGTCACTTGGTCGCTAAAGTAGACAAGGTCTTCAAATTTCGGCTTCCTAACTCGATGTGCCTTTCCTAATTTATCCAAAACATATTGACCCTCACTTGTGCCTTTTGCTCTACTGACCTTATACTATCTTACAACTATGGTGGTCGACCTAATACTCACTTCTAAGTGTTCTAAAACTATGTGATAAGTGATAGTGCTCACTGGTGCAAATTTCAGAATGATAACTATGGTTTCTTGAGTATATTAGACACTCTTAAACTACAATTTTTCCTTCAAAACTTTTACACAAGACTCTCCTGACCTAAGGGCAACTCACAAACTTGATGTGGCTCAAGGGCTTGGCTTGGGCCTTCTTGGGCCTAAGCTAAAAGTCCAAGGTTCCCCTGTTTTTCTGGGCAGAAAATGCCCTGACTTGAATTAACTTGTGACACATGGTTCTAGCTCATATCCTATGAAATATGGTTGGAAAAACTTCTCTGACATACCCTCTAACTAAGGCCCAATTGGGCCTAATGAGGGTCTACCCATGACATGGTCAAATCTCCCTATTTCTAAGTTGCAACAAAACTGTCCCCTGCTGGACAGATTTTGTGATTCTACTTGTGCACCTAATCAAATGACTTGCAAACCTCCAACCAACTCCTAAAACCTTTTATATACTCCCAATACTAACTTCTGGTAGCTGGGACCTCAAATTGCACACCAATGACATGGTCAAAACTCACTCTAAACCTCAGGGTGCTATACTGATTTTTCTGCAGAAACTATAACTCTCATTTTCCAAGGTTTTGACTTGACAAACTCAACTAACAACAACTCAATACTTAAACCATGACTTATACATGGTGATCTACTGAAATAACTCCCTTATTCTCAAAATAAACTTGGGTGAGATCATCCATGCCCAAAAACAACAACATGCAACCAAAAATATAACATGCAACTCATGGAAAGCACATAACAAGATTTCGGCTAGGCGTAAAGTTTTAAATGCTTGCAAAATCGACTTGCACCTAATACTCATCCTTAATAATCATGAAATATAACTTCTTTTAAGTATTAACAAGAAATTTATCATGGAAACAATCTATTTTAAGCACACATATTTCGAATATATAGATTTTTAAACATAACTACATGATTTCGAAAAGAGTAGCATGCAAAACATAGTTGGTCATCATTTTAATGTCTTAAAACTAATATGCATGACTAAACATAAATATATAATGAAATTTCAGTAGCATGCAAAGAATTTTAAAGCATGATATCTCCATAAAACACTTAGTTCGCACATATACATAATATATCTCATAGAGAGCTCTTGAATTCACAAGAATCAAGAGTTTCTCTTTGGAGATCACATAAGAACTACACATGCATCCATGGAACTTCAACTTCCAAGTCACAAAACACTTGGAAAGTATATAAGATGAATGTAGGTAAAAGATTTACACTTGGGAAGATGAAGAATGAATTGAAAAATGGAAGGGGGTGGGGGATTTTGGCCTTCGACCGAGAGCAAGGTGGGAGGGGGGGAAAGAGAGAAATTTGTGGTGTGTTGGAGTGTGGAATGAGAATGACTTCTCCCACTTTGATTTCTTTGTTTTATGCTATTTGGTTTACAAATGATGAGTGGAAGTGAGAACTTACAAAAATGTCCTTTGGTTAAAGTTAGGCCATTTTGCATGCAAGGCTAAGGTAGTAATTTGGTAATAATCAAATGAGTTAGTGGGGTTGGAAAAGTCTTGTTTGCCCTTTGAGAGAATAGAAGGGTGATTTGCATGCATGGTCTCTTATGTAATTTGATAAATATGACAACCAAAATTTACAATGATTTATTTTTATAAAATAAAATACAAGTTCAAAAATTATAGAATTTATATCATAAAATAACTTGGATTTTTAGAGACTTTATAAAATCATTTTCAAAATTTGTGAACAAAATACCTTTTAAAAGAAAATTTTTCCAAAGCTTAGAATATTCCTTATAAATCAAAAATAAAGAAATTAAATAAACTCTTACTTTGAAAAATCATATGCTACACAAAGCAAATTTATAATGCAGAAACTTTCACTCACACTAGCGTACAATCATTGAATATATTTTCATTTGACTTTAATATTATACCCAATCCACAAATAATATTACATAAAATGCCGGTCATAAATCCTCTCCCGCTTAAGGGATTCTGTCCCCAGAATCTAAGAGAAAAGATGAGGATGCCGGGAACGCATATCAGACTCTAACTCCCAAGTCGACTCTTCGACCTTAGAGTTCCTCCAAAGTACTTTTACTAACTTTACTGACTTATTTCTAAGACTCTTTACTTGTCAGTCGAGTATTTTAACCGGTTGCTCCATAAATGACAGGTCTGCCTGAATTTCTACAGGTTCATATTCTATCACATGGCTAGCGTCAGGATTGTACTTCTTAAGCAACGACACATGGAACACATTATGCACATGCCGATACTGAGGTGGTAAGGCCAACTCGTAGGCCACCTTTCCCACTTGACTCAAAATCTCAAAAGCACCTATGTATCTAGGTGCTAACTTCCCTTTCTTGCCAAATCTTATCAACCCTTTTCTAGGTGACACCTTCAGCAACACAGCTTCGCCAATTTGGAATTGAACGTCCTTACGCGCTGGATCCGCATACTTCCTCTGTCTATCTTGAGCAGCAAGCAACCTTTTCTGAATTAACTTGACCGAATCATGCAATTGTCGTACCAAATCTGGGCTGAGAATTCTTCTTTCTCCTACTTCATCCCAACTTGTTGGTGATCTACATTTTCGCCCGTACAAAGCTTCGTATGGTGGCATGCCGATACTGGAATGATAGCTGTTGTTATAAGAGAATTCAATCAACGGCAAATGGTCGTCCCAACTTCCTGCAAAATCGATTGCACAACTGCGCAACATATCTTCAATTGTTTGAATTGTCCTTTCACTCTGGCCATCAGTCTGCGGGTGGTACGCCGTGCTCATATTCAACTTTGTGCCAAGACATTCCTAAAATTGCTTCCAGAATCTCGAGTTAAATCGGGGATCTCTGTCTGAAACTATTGATACGGGTACTCCATGCCTTAGTACGATTTCACGCACATACAAATGAACCAACTTGTCCAATGACGACTTCTCATTTATTGGAAGGAAATGCGCCGACTTCGTAAGACGATCAATTATAACCCATATTGCGTCATGTCCGGATTTCATTCACGGTAGTCTTACTATAAAGTCCATAGCGATATTTTCCCATTTCCATTCTGGAATCTTCAGGGGCTGAATTAATCCGCTTGGTCGTTGATGTTCTGCCTTTACTTTCTGACAAGTATAGCACTTCGCAACCCATTCTGCCACGTCTCGCTTCATATTTGGCCACCAAAAGTTCTTCTTTAAGTCTCGATACATCTTGGTGCTTCCCGGGTGGATTGAAAATTTCGAATTGTGGGCTTCATGGAGGATCTCATTCTTTAATTCAGGTACATGGGGAATCCATATTCTGGATGAAAACCTTGGTATCCCTTGCTCATCCCTTTGAGTATTAATCTCCTCTCCAGATAACTGATTCTTCTCTTTTTCCATTACTTCCTCTTGACACTTCTTTATCTTTTCCACTAGTGTTGGCTGAAAGGTCATTAAACGACAAACTTCCTCGACTTTTCCATAAGCACAAAGTTCCAATTCCAATTTTTCGATTTCTTCAGTTAACTCTTTTGATGTTATCATCATATTCAATCTCTCCTTCCTAGTCAGAGCATCGGCCACTACGTTCGTCTTTCCAGGATGGTAATTTATCGAACAGTCATAGTCCTTGATCAATTCCAGCCATCTCCTCTGCCTCATATTGAGCTCTTTCTGAGTAAAAATGTACTTTAAACTCTTGTGATCCGTGTAGATTTCACACTTCTCTACATAGAGGTAATGTCTCCAGATCTTGAGTGCGAACACTATGGCGGCTAGTTCCAAGTCATGCGTCGGGTACTTTAACTCATGCGGCTTCAACTATCTTGACGCATATGCGATCACTTTACTGTGTTGCATCAACGCACAACCCAAACCCTTATGTGAAGCGTCGCTGAATATTACAAAATTCCCTTGATCATCTGGAAGTACCAACACCGGAGCTGTTACCAACTTCTGCTTTAACTCTTGAAAGCTATCTTCACATTCTGCATTCCATTCAAACTTTTGATTCTTTCTGGTTAACTTGGTCAATGGCGTGGCGATCTTTGAGAAATCCTTGACGAATCTTCTATAGTATCCGACCAATCCTAGAAAACTTCGCACTTCCGTAGGAGTCTTTGGCCTCTCCCAACTCATAACTGCCTCAATCTTTGCCGGATCCACTTTAACTCCCTCATTTCCAATAACATGCCCCAAAAATTGAACTTCCTTTAACCAAAACTCACATTTGGTGAACTTGGCGTACAACTTCTCTTGTCGGAGTATCTCCAAGGCTATCCAGAGGTGCTGCTTATGTTCTTCTTCCGACTTAGAATAAATAAGGATGTCATCAATGAATACCACGACAAATTTGTCCAAATACTTCTTAAATACCCGATTCATCAGATCCATAAATGCGGCCGGAGCGTTGGTCAATCCAAACGGCATTACTAGGAATTCATAATGCCCATATCTGGTCCTGAATGCGGTCTTAGGAATATCTTCTTCTTTGATCTTTAATTGATGGTATCGCGATCTCAAATCAATCTTTGAAAAGCATTTTGCTCCCTTCAACTGATCAAAAAGGTCATCTATCCTTGGTAGCGGGTAGCGGTTCTTGATCGTCACCTTATTCAACTCCCGGTAATCTATGCATAGACGCATACTCCCATCTTTCTTCTTTACAAATAGAACAGGTGCTCCCCATGGCGACGTACTTGGTCGTATCACTCCTTTATCCAATAATTCTTGTAGCTGGCTCGCCAACTCTTTCATTTCTGCTGGTGCCATCCTATATGGGGCCTTTGAAACTGGTTCCGTGCCTGGAGCAAGGTTGATCTCAAACTCAATTTGTCGATCTGGTGGTAAGCCTGGTAGTTCGTCGAGAAACACATCGGGGAACTCACTAACTACAGGAATATCTTCCATGCTGAGGCTGCCTCTCTCTGAATCCACTACATATGCTAGGAACGACTCACAACCTTTTCTAAGCAACTTCTTAGCCTGAACGATTGTAAGAAATAGTTGCTCTTGCCTCTGCCCCTTAAATACTACCTTCTCTCCACTCTTCATCTTTAAATACACTCTCTTGGTCTTACAATTTATCTGAGCGCTATTCTCTCCTAACCAATCCATTCCTAAAATTATATCAAACTCTCCCAACTTGAAGAGTATCAAGTCGGTTGAAAACTTATATCCCGAAATATCGATCTCACACTTTGGACAAAATTGATTTACAGGAATCTTCTCTTGGTTCGCAATTACCACATTTACTACCTCACTCATAACCATTTTATCACATTGGAGCTTATCAACAAAAGATTCTGATATGAAAGATCTTGTTGCTCCCGAATCAATCAATACTTTAGCTTTGACATTATTGAGTAAAAGTGTACCTGCTATCACCTCAGAATTCTGAACAGCATCTTTCATCTTTAGATCAAATGTCCTTGCTATTGCTTGCGGGGTTGGTGCGGGTGGTGGAGGTAATGCCAATACCTCAGCTGGCACGCTTGCACTGGTACTTGCCACGTTCATCAGAGCTTTGACTGGTCCTGTTGCCTTACACTCCCTAGCCATGTGTCCAGTCTTCCCACACTTGTAGCACGTAACTCCTGGCTTCGGCATCTTACACTCATTTTCCAAATGTCCCTTCTGATTGCACCTATAACAGGTCATGCTCAGCTTATTGCATACTCCGGGGTGCCTTCTTCCACAGTGCTTGCATTCCGGTCTCTGGAACCTATTTTCTCCAACTTGCCCTTGGCTTGCCTGGTTGTTTCCTTTTGATTATTGCCTTTTGCCCAAATTTTCCTTCTTTTGAAAATTTCCGCCCTTCTGAAAACCAATTCTCTTTACATTCCGATCTTGTGAACTTCCAGCTTCAGACTTTTCTCCATAAAATGGAACCTTCCTCTTCTTGTTATCCCTCTCTTTCCTTGACTGCATCCCATTATTCTCAATCAGAGCAGCTTTCTGTACTACTCCCGCATAAGTTTCAAGCTCAAACATAGCCACCCTATCTCCGATCCAAGGCTCCAATCCTTGCTGAAATTTCTTTGCTTTTTCCTCCTCAGTGCTGGTATACTTTGTCACAAACCTTGACAACTCAGTGAACTTCTTCTCATACTCCAATACAGTCATGTTCCCTTACTTCAACTCAAGAAATTTTAGCTCCATCTGATTCTGCATGTACTTAGGGTAATACTTGTCCAGAAATAACTTTTTAAATCTCTCCCAAGAAACCTGCTGAGTGACTTCCATAGCCTTTACTGATCCCCAACAATAAATGACTTCTTCCTTCAAGAAGTAAGTAGCATACGGCGTCTTCTGATCGTCTCCTAACTGTACCAACTCAAAAGCCCTTTCCATCTCCTTGATCCATGTGTTAGCTATCACTGGATCAGTGGTATCATGAAATACAGGTGGATTCACATTCTGAAAAGCTTTGAAAGTGACAATTTGTCTAGGTGGTACTGGTGGTTCAGGTGGTTGGTGTGGCTCACGGTTATCTTGGTTTTTAATTCGTTGTTGAAGAGTTAGTTGTTGTTGAGCTATAACATTGGTTTGTTGTTGCAAGGTTTCCAGTAGTCGAAGAATATTTGGGTCTGTAGTGAAGGTGGTTCTTGGGTTCTTCTTTTTGGGAGGCATGATCCTGAAATAAGAGTTGTGTCAAAACATATATGAATGATAAAATGATTCGAGGGTATCGCATGGCATTCTTATTTTCATATGGGGTCAAGTTTCCAAATTAAGCAGATATGATGATAAAAACATAAAATAATAGTTGAGAGCAAATGGAACAATAGACATAATTATTGAAATTTTAAAGGTCACAGTACATAGGATTGGGACATAGTCTGATTCTAGGAATAACAGGCTTATTTAAAGGAAAAACGAAAACAACTGGGGATTCCATAGAGTCTGATAGTACAACAACATGAAAGGTAAATGGAAAGAAGTAAGGCTCCACTCCATCTGAACGGGGCTTGGTAGTCTTTTCCTCTCGAAGCGTCTTCACAATGCTCTGGAGCTTATCCGCCACCATCTGAATGACATACTGGTTGGTACGGTCCTGGTGCGCTGGCATCTCCTCAAGCTTAGTGTTAACGTACTGAACCAATGTCTCAAGTCTCGCAGTCATCTGCTCCTTGGGCTTCCCTTCGTAGTTTCGGCTGTCCGGATACACGTTCTTCAGTCGGTCTATCAGTCGGTCGTACTTGCCCTGAAGCATGTCAAACTCGCGCCTCAACTCAGCATACACGGAGAAAGCAACAGTGTCGTCCGACCCAGAGGATGACGAGGAATGCGCCCTTTGCTGACAACCAATAATAAGAGGAGTATTAATAATAATTTACTTAACCTACTCTCTCGCATATTATCTATAACCTACACACATATCCTATAACCTATTTGGGCTGTCCAGGGACTCTAAACCGTAGCTCTGATACCAAAACCTGTCACAGCCCCAACTTAAACAGCAAAATAAATATAGCTATTACATCATTTTAATGAAGAATACACAACTAAAAATCCAAGATCTTACAGTTTAGGGTTTGGAACAGCCCAACACTACCAACTATTACATCTGATTTAAAATACCGAGTCCTCACACAACTATTATTACTTATTCTACCTGAGCTCGAACATAAGCATCAGCATCACAGGTCTTACGGGCAGTCTGCTTGAATCTAACCATAGCTGCTAGCTGTAATATCAGGGTAAAGCAAGAAGTGAGCCAAATGCTCAACAAGTGCTAACAGTACGACACAAAACATAAATTGAGATATACTTTTAAGAATGACAATGGAAAGACATAACCAAAGGTAACGAGAGATAAAACTATGTGAGATGGCATCATTTTGCTTGCATCAAAACAATTTTAAAATCATGTCTTAATCAAAATCATTTTATGACGCTACGGATTACAGCCGGTGATCAGCCGCGAAGTAATCCCGAACCTCGCTGGGTTCTAAAACATTATTGGGAATCCCTAGGCAACTTTTAAGCCTAATATAAGTGCGGAAAGGACTCGCGTCTCAGTCCAGATCCACCATTCAAAGAAAACATTTATCCCCCTTTGGGACTGAAAAGCCCTCATTTTATTTATTTCAAAAACTGATGCCGAATTATGACAAAATCTCTTTTTGCAGTAAACATTTTTTTTATCAAAGGATTATAGATCAACTCGAAACATAGGAAATATGGTACTAAATCTCAGGGCCATGATTCACAAAACTTTACTCTATTAGGGTAACCAAAAGGTTTTCATATGTCGGAACTTGGACAGGAAAATATGGTGAGTCTTATGGATAATATGAAGGAATAATGCTAAACTGGGCTTAAAGCAATGGTTTCTCGTCAAGGTACAGGTGTTGGATCATTAAGAAGATAAGCTTCACGAATACTATGGGTGTTAAGGTAATGATCTCTAGCTCAGGATGTATATATATATCAGAATTGTCAAGCTTTAGGATAGGAAAGAGGGTATCAATCAATGAGGAATCATGTGGGTAAGTTTCTGATTATCAGAGTTCAAGGTAAGGTTCTATAGGGGTTCAAGTATCAGGATGAAATATAATTACTTAGGAATCATCAGCATGTTAATCAAGAGGATCAATCAAGTAACAACTCTTCATTTTATCATGGCATTTAACTATCATGAAAAGACTTTTGATCTACTTGCATTACATACTCGAGGGTTCATGACATTTCCATATAATTCAAAGATAAACGAAAGATACGCTTGATTTAAACATATCAAAATGACTCAGGATAGTTGCATCAATATATAAGAACTATTTGTAGCAAATACGAAGGTCAAGTTGAATCACTTGCCTTGAGATAGGCTGGTCTGGTCTGACTGGTAGGAGCAACTGGAGCTTCACTCGACTTTTATGGCAAGTTTTCCCTCGTCTCGAGATCCTACATAAATAATAATAATCCTCATTATAATATATTCTCACCAACTTAACCTATTTACAACTCAAAATTAAACACGGATGGCACTTAGGCCTATATGCACTTAATTTATATTCACCTTTAAATTATAATTGCACACACATAGCCACATATTCACATATCATATATTAACACCAAATAACACCATATATACCATAATGCAACACTAGGCTTGGATGATCTCAACTCACAACTTAAGTCACTTGGTCGCTAAACTAGACAAGGTCTTCAAATTTCGGCTTCCTAACTCGATGTGCCTTTCCTAATTTATCCAAAACCTATTGACCCTCACTTGTGCTTTTTGCTCTACTGACCTTATACTATCTTACAACTATGGTGGTCGACCTAATACTCACTTCTAAGTGTTCTAAAACTATGTGATAAGTGATAGTGCTCACTGGAGCAAATTTCAGAATGATAACTATGGTTTCTTGAGTACATTAGACACTCTTAAACTACAAGTTTTCCTTCAAAACTTTTACACAAGACTCTCCTGACCTAAGGGAATCTCACAAACTTGATGTGGCTCAAGGGCCTGGCTTGGACCTTCTTGGGCCTAAGCTAAAAGTCCAAGGTTCCCCTATTTTTCTGGGCAGAAAATGCCCTGACTTGAATTAACTTGTGACACATGGTTCTAGCTCATATCCTATGAACTATGGTTGGAAAAACTTCTCTGACATACCCTCTAACTAAGGCCCAATTGGGCCTAATGAGGGCCTACCCATGACATGGTCAAATCTTCCTATTTCTAAGTTGTAACAAAACTGTCCCCTGCTGGACAGATTTTGTGATTCTACTTGTGCACCTAATCAAATGACTTGCAAACCTCCAACCAACTCCTAAAACCTTTTATATACTCCCAATACTAACTTCTGGTAGCTTGGGCCTCAAAGTGCACACCAATGACATGGTCAAAACTCACTCTAAACCTCAGGGTGCTATACTGATTTTTCTGCAGAAACTATAACTCTCATTTTCCAAGGTTTTGACTTGACAAACTCAACTAACAACAACTCAATACTTAAACCATGACTTATACATGGTGATCTACTGAAATAACTCCCTTATTCTCAAAATAAACTTGGGTGAGATCATCCATGCCCAAAAAAAACAACATGCAACCAAAAATATAACATGCAACTCATGGAAAGCACATAACAAGATTTCGGCTAGGCGTAAAGTTTTAAATGCTTGCAAAATCGACTTGCACCTAATACTCATCCTTAATAATCATGAAATATAACTTCTTTTTAAGTATTAACAAGAAATTTATCATGGAAACAATCTATTTTAAGCACATATATTTTGAATATATAGATTTTTAAACATAACTACATGATTTCGAAAAGTGTAGCATGCAAAACATAGTTGATCATCATTTTAATGTCTTAAAACTAACATGCATGGCTAAACATAAATATATAATGAAATTTCAGTAGCATGCAAAGGATTTTAAAGCATGATATCTCCATAAAACACTTAGTTAGCACATATACATAATATATCTCATAGAGAGCTCTTGAATTCACAAGAATCAAGAGTTTCTCTTTGGAGATCACATAAGAACTACACATGCATCCATGGAACTTCAACTTCCAAGTCACAAAACACTTGGAAAGTATATAAGATGAATGTAGGTAAAAGATTTACACTTGGGAAGATGAAGAATGAATTGAAAAATGGAAGGGGGTGGGGAATTTTGGCCTTCGGCCGAGAGCAAGGTGGGAGGGGGGAAAAAGAGAGAAATTTGTGGTGTGTTGGAGTGTGGAATGAGAATGACTTCTCCCACTTTGATTTCTTTGTTTTATGCTATTTGGTTTACAAATGATGAGTGGAAGTGAGAACTTACAAAAATGTCCCTTGGTTAAAGTTAGGCCATTTTGCATGCATGGCTAAGGTAGTAATTTGGTAATAATCAAATGAGTTAGTGGGGTTGGAAAAGTCTTGTTTGCCCTTTGAGAGAATAGAAGGGTGATTTGCATGCATGGTCTCTTATGTAATTTGATAAATATGACAACTAAAATTTACAATGATTTATTTTTATAAAATAAAATACAAGTTCAAAAATTATAGAATTTATAGCATAAAATAGCTTGGATTTTTAGAGACTTTATAAAATCATTTTCAAAATTTGTGAACAAAATACCTTTTAAAAGAAAAAAATTCCAAAGCTTAGAATATTCCTTATATGTAACACCCCCAAATCCGGGATCGGGGATCTGGGTTGTCACGAGTTCCATTTCCCTTAATAACACCCAATCTTAATAATTAATCAACTACTCTGTACTGTGACCCCACAATAAACACACACACCACAAGTTATAGTCTCAGAGATGAATATCCAAAAATAATCACAAGTCGTTTTATTCCACAATTATATGTCAATACACCTTAAAAAGGTTTCTGAATAAATTTACATTTCTTTGCCATTATTACAATTCATAATTATACATAAGTCTGGTACATCATAAGTTGAAAACCTAGCCTATTGGTAGTTCCTACCTCAACTACAGCGACATCCACGCCTACAGGAAACTGCGGAATGTTTCCTATCCGCCTGCGAATTGGGAGCTTAGTCTTGTTCATCTTTTCTATCTGTTGTTGTTTAATGAAAGAAGAAAGCAAAGGTGAGCAGCAAGCCCACCAAAATAATATGTATAATGATTAACAATATATGAGCCTTCTCATAGTACTCATGAAAGTCTTGGTCAAAAGAAATGAACCAAGTTTGATATCTTAATGCGATGAAGTCGCAAAATATTCAGTATATATACATATATATTTTTCAAAATATTGGAAGTCCTCTTCCATGCATAATACACACAGAATTCCAGTGTATAACTGTATAAAAAAATATCGTTGCAAGGTGATCTCATATATCTAACCTTATCTCAACGTTTTTCTGAAAATCTTTATCATGCATAAGATAATCATTTACTAGATATAAGTTTAAAAGATGAAGTTACAAGATACTCCAATATACTTATATCAATTATAAAGTTAGTTGAACTACCACTGTTCAAAGTATAACGAGCTTTCAATAGTTCATCACATAAATGAGACTACAAGACAAGATTTGAATAGATTCAACCTTTGAATATCATTATAAATAATGAAGTTACGAGATACTTCATTAAGTCCTGATATATATATCCATATATATATATATATATATCTCATACATTTCCTGAAAATCTCTGTCATGTAAAGTATGAACAGAGTTGTAATATCCAATGAATTTTGGAAAGGAAAAGAATTTTTGCATAAACCCGATATCTTGCAGATCAGGCAAAGATACCAATAAGTAACCTTTTCTACTAGTAGATGGACGAATTCCCCACTGGTCATCACCCTGGTCGCAATAGGACCTTATGCTGGACTGCCACTCAGCCACTTATGCATTTGATGGACTCCCACTGAGCCACTTACACTATCATGGACGCCCACTGAGCCCATGTTGCTTATGCCGACTCGATAGATGGACTTACTTCCCGAACGTTGGGTAAGTAATCAATTCATTTACCAAAACTGCAACCTTGTTGCGAATATAAAATACACCATAGAGCCGGATCCCTCAGGTTTTGAGCGAGTATTTAAATCCCCTTTTTAAAAGGAAGATCTTAAATATAAAAATGAGTTTTGGGATCCGCTCTAACTTTTAAAAATCATTTTGAAGACTCGAAAATACTTTAAAGAGTGTTTGGAGTAATGCTGATTTAATGAAGTAAATCAGTCCCAATATATTTAGAAAATGTCTGAATATTATTATTTAAATAATATTCTCATAAAGATAATCCTTATAAATATAATCGAAGTAGAAGTATTAAAACTTATACTTGAAATGGATATTAAATAACCAAAGATATACTTATATGAAAGTACTATCTTTATTTGAATAATCAAAAATAAGTTTGATTATTGACACCTTATTCTTTAATAAAATAAAGAATATATTTCAGTAATAAGCGGAGTCATAATACCTCGAATGAATATTATAAATAATATTCATTAAATAAAATAAAGGAGTCATACATCCTCAAATGAATATTCAAATAATATTCAATTAATAAAATAAAAGGAGTCATAAGTCCTCGGATGAATATTCGAAATAATATTCAATAATAAAATAAAGGAGTCATAAGTCCTCGGATGAATATTCGAAATAATATTCAATAATAAAATAAAGTTATCGAATAAACCTTATTCGATTAATAGTTTTGAAAACTATAACCATATATATATATATATATAAATATATATATATATAAAATCTACTCGGGATCCTCGACTCCCGGTTTTAGAAAATGTTTTCACCTTTGGGTCCCTATACTAAGGGTATATGCAAATTACTGCTATTCTCTAGCATAGGTATTATCAACTGAACCAACAGATATATATGACAAAAATACGAAATAGGCATGCATATATATACCATAAGAGCATGCTTCAATATATCGCAACATTTGCTAATTAACCAACATGCATCTATCGCAAGATAATGCATATACATATATACATCACAACAACAGTATAACGGATAGAAAACTTGCCTGAGCGACTGGGGGTTACGAATGGCTCGGGACGAGTCTGGTAACCTATAAGCAACAAGTAAGTTGGAATTAAACCAAAGTCACTTGTAAATCTATACTCTAACCAACTCAGACTCTAACGCTCGTTTTGCGCTTAACGATTTACTTAAGTCGCTCGAGTACCCTCGGCTCCACCATTTTTAATAAATTACCCATTACGAGTTTTAAAGCGATTCTTTCGCGAGTGCCTTACCATTTTCCTAATACACTTTACATAAATGATTCATACTCCAATTAGTCATTTAGGGTCCTTAACCAATGTTTCAAAGTAAGGCGAGGGATAATGTTTTGTTCGCGAAACGCCGTTACTTAAAACGGTCGTTTCTCCTAAACCGTACATCGGAATCAAATGAACTAGATATCAAAATGAAGCTCGTAACATGAACTACCTAAACATGGCAATGGTCAAAATCTAGCAGGGGGTTCTAGGGTCCTAATGTTAGGAACAAAAGCAGTCTAAAGTAAATCGGACATTACGACGGCTATGTTTACGCGATTTCCCAAATTTAAACCAATTCAAACAACCACAATTTCAACTCCAATTCACAACCCAATCAAACCTCCATCTAAAATACATTACAACAGCCCCAAATCAACTCATTATAATCAATTTACTTAATCCCAAAACTTGAATTTAAACTATACTACATTCTTTAACCAACTCTTAAGATTTCAACAAATTAACCACCACCATTCCAACCCAAACTCTTAAACAAACAAGTTTCAAGCTACTCTTTACCCTCACAACCATAATCAACCTAATATACAAATTAAAGCTAGGGTTTGGAGATGATATACCTTCCTTGAAGTGGTGGGAGTAGCTATGAAGCCTTAAGAAGCCTTGAGTAGTCTTAGGAATGCTTGGATCTTAAAGGAAAAGTAAGAAAATCAAGTTAAAAACTTTGAAATCACTATTCATTGTCTTCTTCATTGATTTATTGGAGAAGATTGAGAATGAATTAGAGGCTTAAACTCATAAGGTAGCCATAACTATGCATAAGGAAGACTAGAGAATTAACTCACCAATTTAGGAAGCTTGGATCTTGGATTTTTGAAATTCTTCTCTTTGAAAACAAGAAAAGCCGAGAGCAAAGGCTTGAAGAAGATGAAATGATTTTTGTGTTTTGCTTTTGGTTGGTTGTTTTTGTTTAGATTTTGGTTAATTACTTTATTAACCTTGCAAATTGTGTGGTTAATAGCCAACCACACCTCCTTCCCTCCTATGTCATGCTTATGTCATCATGTGGTATCATCCTTCCCTCTTTGTCCTCTTCCCATTGGTTGGATGACATCATCCCCTCTAATCTCTTTGATTAACTTCCTAATTGTTTGCCTAATGACCGCTGATCTGTTATACGATTCGCTTAACTTTCGTTTTCGTTTATCGTTTGAGGGATCATACCCGGGATCTTATTACTTAGGTTCCCTTAACCTTTCTCAATATATTATATTCCTTTTATGATCCTCTCTTATAATCCTTTAATTTAAATCCTTCTTATCTTGTTACCTTATACTCAATTCTTTTCGTATCTAGTGGAATTTCCGGGAAAAATCAAAGTGTTCGGAATTGGATTCTGACGATCTTTACATACACTTATATACCATATAGAGTACTAATAAAATCTCAGAATATCCATAACAGAACCCCTACATAGTGTGGCATGAAAAGTTTTCTCATTCAGCAAAAACACTATTCATAAGGGTTTCAAAATTTTCCAAAAATTGGGGTTATTACAGTCTCCCCTCCTTAAAAGGATTCCGTCCCGGAATTCAGATAGAAAATGAATAGGGATACTCTCTTAGCATTGCACTTTCTAACTCTCGAGTAAATTTTCCCACATTGTGGTCCTACCACCAAACTCTGCCTAGTTTGATAATCCTTCTCCTAAGCACTTGTTCCTTTTCACTCTATAACCCTTCCTGGTTGCTCCATATAGGTTACGTCGGGTTGCATATCTATGCGCTCATATGCCCCTATTTATCTGGCATCTGAATTACACTTCCTTAACATTGATACGTGAAACACGTTACGACCTGCTACATGTTCGGGGTTAGGGCTAGCTCATATACTATCCTCCCAATACGTCTTAATATATCCAAGGGTCCAACAATTCATGGACTTAGCTTTCATTTCTTTCCGAACCTCATCCTTCCTTTCCAAGGGAATACCTATAACAACACTAAGTCCCCTACTTCCTATTCCTTGTCCTTTCGTGTCAAATCAACATGCTTCTTATGTCCATCTTGGGCTACTACCAGCCGTCCTCTGATTAAATCTATTAAATCATTGGTCCTTTGGACCACTGCTGGTCCGAGCATCTTGCGCTCTACATCTTCATCCTAACACAAGGGAGATCGACATTGTCTTCCCTCAAGGATCTCATAAGACGACATCTCGATACCTGACATACGATCTATTATCGTGAGAAAACTCAATCCGCGTTAAGTGATCATTCCATTTTCTTTCAAGTCTATTGCACAGACTTTCATTATAGCTTTTAGCATTAGAGCTTTTGTTTCTGAATACCCATTCTTTTCCAGTTTGTAATCGCTACTACCTTCCGTTCCTAATATTATACTGGTTATACTTTTGCTCGTTAGCGTTCTATAACCTTTTAATAACCACGTCAACCTTAGTATCACTGAACGCGTTAGAATCGGAATACCACCGTACTGATACTACTTCCTTTAGCTGCTTCCATCTTCGATAGCTTGGTTCTTCATATAGAAGTAAAGAATTTATTGAAGAGATCACTATGATCATGAACACTTGTTATATCGCATAGTTAGTACAGAAGGTGGCCAGCCTTTAGTACTTGACAAGCAATTAAACAATAGATGGTATCATACTAGGCTTCTATCACACAGATAGATAGTCATTCGGCAATACCTCCCCTTCTGGAAGGGTTGTTCTTCTCAGCTTATATGAAATGAAAAGGAGAGAAAAGAACGAACTGAAGAGAATTGTATATATATAAAATATACTACCACAAAATATCTGGCTTGGAATCTACCTCTGAACTATAAAGGTTTGTCATAGGAGAACAAACATATGTGTATTTATATCAACATCAAGTATTATAGCATCGTATCTCACATACCTAAATATTTTTGCTATTCCGTCCATCATTCTATGGACCCAGGCTCTTCCTTGAGCTTATACACAATCACCTTTGAAACTCCCTCGATATCGAAAATCGAATCTGGGATCTCATTCTAACCTCATCGTTACTAGAATCCATTTCTATACCGCAACCTTCTTCGTATGGGTAATACTACTCTTATCGATAAGAAGGAATAAATATATCATAGGTAGATAATCGACTTAATTAGTCTATCAATGATAACTTATACACTACCACGACCCGATTAGTGGTACTCAATCTCAACACCCATTCCAATACAACTCTCACGGCTGTAATCAGCTCATTACTCGCAGAATCATTACTGCATTACTATGGTCCACCACTGACCTACTGTCGTCATTCAGCTTTCCATGAAATCTTAATATCTAACCATACGGAGTCCATATATGTCGTATCAAATCCTTCTAAGGAGGTAACATAATCACCATTCATGATTCATGAAGAACACTCCTGATCCTGACATACATACATGACATGAAGCAGATAAAATTGCAGAAGAGTTTCAATCAAAGCAACTGATAGCAGGTTAATACCATTCTTAATCATACGCCATAAATAGAAGACTTAACTCAAGGGTTCATCTAGTCCTTTTTGAAAAATGGTCCTGGCTTATCTCAAGATAGTATCTTTTGAGATAGATAGCCCGCTCATGGTGATTACACGAATTAAACCTTTACCAACTACTATTACGGTTGGATATTGCACAGTCATCAGAAGGAATGTCAATCTTCCAAACCATAATACAACCTTCATAGCTTTAACCATCATCACTGTATTCCTTTGGCACAAGCGCCAATAATTATCCTCTTACCTTTAAAGTGTCGGCCACCTCTTTGGCATTTCCTGATAGTAAAATTTCCTTACAATCAATGTCATTTTAACCACCTCCAAATAAATTTTCTACCTTATTTCAATCACAGCTTATGTGAAAATGCTTTCCTTAAAATCTGATGAGTAAAAAAAAAATTACCATTTTTCCATAAGTTATCCCCTCAGTCTTTAGAGGTTAATCACTGTCATGACTGACTCTCAATCATAATTAGAACATCTTTTATCTTAAGTCCTAATTGCCCTGAACAATTTCGACCATTACTGGTTCGATCCATACTTTCTCGTGGTTTAACACGTGCCCCACTTGGCAACATTATAATTACTGTCATATTTCCTTTATCAACATTTCTATTCTTGAGAATCTTGAATATTACCTTTCTCCTTGTAAAACCTCTAAGGTTATCCTTCAATCGTTCCTCCTGTATTCCCTAGATACAGGGCATATCAAAATACCATTTACTATTACTAGAACCATTGTCTATATACTTCTGAAAAATTTCTCCACTGATTCTTAAAGGTTGTTGTTACCTTAACCCCTTTCCAAGTCATACTGTCAAAACTCATGATGTCCCTATTAAGGGTGAAATGCCAACCTTTATGCATTCCCCTAAGATTCATTTTAAGTTACCGATGTTCTATCCTTAATTCCACCTTTAAAAGGTACCTGCATCCTTCCATGGATAAATCAAGTCATATATCCCTGACAAGGGTGTCTTATTCAATCATTCCCACCTCGATAGTATATGCCTAATTTCACAATAACATCTGTATTCAAAATGGGGTCAATCAATATGGCCTCCAAAAGATAACAACGGTTATCCGCTTGTCTTGCCTAATTTGGTAACGATAACAAGGATGTTCTGGAAGATATTGGTCGTGTTTAACGTGAACTTCTTCTTATAATTCCTTATTTACTTTTAGTTGTTTATCTCAACAGTCATCTCAATGTTGGGATATCTCTCATACCTGGCGTCTCCCTTTCTGGGTATCATGCCACCGGTCTTACACTTCACATTCTTGAAGGTCACTTCCTTCATCCAATTTTCCTAATTTCTTACTTCCTTGTCTCCTCAGTCTATCCGCGTCTCAATATTTATCCTTCGAACTATCTCAGGTTTCCTCAAATCCTCCCAACTTACAGGGGATAAAATATATTTATCTCTTATGCCTTCAACCATCAATTTAACTCATGGTGAATCACCCTCATCCTGACGATTACATACTTTTCTATTTCTATTGCTACGAGTCTTTAGGGTTTCCTCATACCCAACTTCCTTATCATTCCTCAAACTCTATTGCCTTTATATTCCTTTCCACTTCAGTTTCTTTTATTTTCCTTTCCCTTATCATTATTTCATGATCCAACACAACATAAGCATTGATTTCAAATATCCCGTCATTCTGGATTCGTGTCCTCAAAACGAATCTTGATAACTTTTACAACTTAGATTCATAATTCATCATACTCATCCGCTTTTGTTCTAGCTCCAAAGCTTTTACACTACCTCCATAACCTTGGGAAGTACTTTCCCGAAAATAATTGTCTGAACTTAAATCAGTTTATTATAATCTCTTTGCTCCGTGCCTTCCTTGGCCTTTCACCAGCGGGTGGCCTCTTTCTTAGGAGGGTAAGTGACAAAAACAGTCTTTTGTGATTCGTCCATCATTTAGAATCTCAAATGATTCCTATATTTTCTTTAGCCAGGCTCTCGCCTCTACTGGGTTCGCTTGTTCCTTGGAACTCTGAGAGCTTAGCGACTTAAAGGTCCTGAAAGAATTTCTCACCGCATG
>NW_027419052.1:0-157836 GCF_009905375.1 Apium graveolens
TGTTTGCATGCTAAGTGTTTGATTATTTGCATAATAGAGATTATGGGTTTAGTTAATTGTTAAGAATTGATTAATGTTGTTAATGAAGTTTAAGTGCAGAAAATTCAGCATTTTCCAGGAAACTGTCCTGTTTTGGATGACAGTTTTGAGACGTTTGCTTGATGGTTAAAACATAAGAATTGTAGGTTTATGATTTAATTATATGTCTGTAAAATTTGGTTACTACCATACTTGTACAAGTTGAGATACAATTTATTTAGTGCAAGGTGCGCAGAATTTCTGGACAGGGTTTGTTGGCCATATTGACGACTCTGTTCAGGGGCTCTAAACACCTTGCCTTCATCTGAATTTTTTATGGTAGTTAGATATGTGAGTTAGTTAAGTCTCCACCAAATTTCACTACAACAGACCTATTTATGAATTATTAAAAATCCTGAGGCGAACTTAGTTTCTGTGAAATCGAGCAGCCAAGATACTTGTTATGTGTTTTTATATGTTTAATTATTTACAAAGCTTTTGTTTGCAACTTGATGTTAAATGAGAATATATAGAGATGTGTTTTATGGAAATATATGTTAGTATATACCTATTTGAGATTGAGTTTAGTTGCTAATTATTAGAGTGTGATTTGAATATGTGTATAGTTACTAGTCTATGTGATATATGTGCAAGGTGATTTATTTAAGTGTTTACTCAAGTTGAATTGGTGATGCTAAATTATATAACTGTAAGTTCAAATATTATAAATTATTAAGTATACTTAATTTTTTAGGTGCCGCAAGTCTGGGCGGGTAATTTTCCTTAATTGTTTAGGTGCCGCAAGTCTGGGTGGGTACTTTTCTTACTTGTTTACTTTTATGTTGCTGCAGGTTGAGGCAACTTTATTTTGTTTGGTTATAAGATTAAATTGTGGAATTGAAAAACAGGTGGATAGTCCTAATTACGAATACTTCATGCCAAAATTTTCTAAAATTCCCCTGTATCTAAATCTATTTGACTTATTTGATTTCAATAATTTGAAAGCATGTTATGATTGTTAGTCGTAACACGTATAGGATATGTCTGGGTAAGAACATTGAAATGACTTGTGGGTTATATTTGTGGTGTGGTTATTCAGGGTATTGTCTATATTACGAATAGGTTATGCCAAATTTTCCGTAGAAATATTATCATATGTTACGCGTTCTCGTGTTAAATAATATTCTGAGTTGGTAGTAAGTTTTAAACTATAATATGTGCTACTTGTTATATGCTATATAATGTGCCATATATATATATACATATATATCACGAAAGGGTAGAAATAAGATAATCGTTTCAGAAGGATACTAAAGTAGTATCTTTTTGCTTATGATAGGATCGGGCATTAAGGGCGTGAGACCAAGCAAAAGAAAAGAAAAAGGGAGAGTTGCATAGTGGTTCAGTAGTTACGGATGGTTCATGATGAACAAAACCAGACGTTGGGGATCAAGACTAAAGTTGGATAAGATTTCATATCAGACCGCAGTTACCGCATTAGCGACATATCAAAGAATTAAGAATAAGAAATGGTGACGTCTTGAGAAAGCATCATGAGATATTTGTGTTATTGCGAGTGTGCTAACTGCTAAAAACCCAAAGGCAAGTATCCCTATAATCACTTATTGTTCAAGTGATATTTATTTTAAATCTTCTTATGCAAGTATTGCTTTTCCTATTTTCAAGTTCAGAATAGATAAATATTTTACATATCGTCGAGTTAAATGCTTATTATGCAAATACTCTTCTGCTATTCAATGTTTAGAATAGCTAAGTGATTTTACTCATCAAATTGGATTTATAAATGTTTTGAGTTTTGAAAAAAATGAGTTGGTTTTGCGAGTATTCCTGCCCAAGTAAATGGGGGAATAAAAGTTTATAAGGGTGTCGAGTATTATGACCCCTTTCAATAAAATGTTTTAAGATTGGATGGTTGCGTAAGAGGCCGTGGCGGCGGTCCAACGGAGATTTAGGTATTATACAGGATATAATACCATTAGGCCGATATGTGCCTTAGGTGCCCCATTAGTTTAGTTGGATATGCTTCAGCATACCGGTTTTGCTCCGCGGCTGATCACCGGCGGCAACACACCGTCGTTTGAGGATTCCAATCTAAATTATTAAATTGTTTTTTTATAATCATAGAAAAATGATTTATCAACTGTTTTGGTTTTGAATAAAGGTGGAATACAGTTTTAATTCGGTTGCTGATTAATGTTGATATTTAAGTTATTGTTAAATATCAAAGGTGGTATTAATGCAGATGATTGATGTTGACTTCCCTATTTTAGCGCGGGTTGGTTGTGAGCATCAAAGTTCGTATTAATATCTAATTTGATATGACAGCAAAATAAGTATTAATTTCAAGAGTTCAATTTTGAATAAAGTTTGGGATTCAATCCATAATCATTACTTCTTGTTATTGTTGTTTATGATATTTCCGTAAACACTGTTTTATGAGTTTTATTCTCGTCAAGATTCAAAGTATTGCTGAAGCACTTCGCTCAAAAATATCAAAATGGTTTTGAATACAATTAAGGAACCAATTCTGGAGTTCCTCAACTAAAATTTTATGATTCAACAATTATGATTTTAAATGTTTTGCTCTAATGCAGATGTCGGTTTTATATCAAAACGACCTTATATTCGCTATAATGATCTTGCTGAGCATTTTTCCGCTCATACTTGCCTGTTTTTAAATTTAACCTCCAGTGAGGATTAGCTTGCGCTATTTAGCTGCGTAATTCGAGGAAGCAAAGAAGAAGCTTTTGGAAGGTGGTTGGTCCAGGGTTTGCGAACTAGTGTAAGTTTTATTGTACAAAGTTGTTTATATTATATTATATTATAGTTGTGTATTTTATAGTTGGGCCTAGTATACTTTCTTTCGAAGTTATACTAGCGGGTTTAGTTTTGAGATTGAGATATGTTGAAAAGAGTTTTAAAAGAAAGTGAAAAATTTATTTGTGGAATTTGGATTTCTTGTTTCTAAAACTGTAACCTTAAAAGATCTTGGATTAGTTGGGGTCATTTATGCTAAATATCTTCCGCTGGCATTTATTTATTGATTAAACAGGTTGATTTGGATTGAGGTTTCATAGTGACGACCAAATCCCCTGACCCCGGATTTGGGGGCGTTACAGAGGTGCCAGCATCAGGATTTGCAGGCACTTATGAAGGAGTAGGTCTATTTCTTAATAAAAATTGCCTGACCTCCTGAGGCAGGAAGGGAAGTCCTGAAAACTTATTCTTTTCATCTCTTTTAATATGATCTGTAATAGCCTTCTCAGAAATTCGAAATACATGAAGCAATTCATAATTATCAAATTCAACATTAGGGCATAGAAAATTAAAAATCAGTTGAAGAAATCTAGTATACCCTATTACACCTGATGCATCTGTTCTCCTAGCAATTATGAATTGAAGAATTGTGTTACCATAGTCAAAATTACCATAATGGAGAAGAGAATACCCAATTTTCAGAGAAGTGGAGTGAAAAGCATCAAAATTTGTTGTCTTATTCAAGAAACATCTGCTAATGTAATCAAAGAAGAAACTATATTCTCTCTTTAATTTTGTTCTTGTCAACTTCCCGATTGTTGTGATGTCACCTTTGTAGTTCAGAGTTCTGAGCATATCAAACTGCTGCTCAGTTGTATAATTGTCAGGAGCACCATCACAGGTAGGCAATCTTAGTGCTTGAACAAGAACATCAGCATCAACCTCATACCCGTGTCCCTTAAATTCGAAAGAGAAACCAGTATTTGTTGCATTAACTATAGCTGTATCCCATACCTGCATTACAACCCTGTATGATATCTTAGTAGGATTTGTGAGAGCATATCCAATTGGATATTGAAGTAAGAAATCTTGTATATCATGAAAAGATTGAGGAAACTGCTGATGTGTAAGTGGGGCCAAGTAGTTGTTGGTTCCAAAAGTGTTGCCATGAATAATGGTGGTTTGACTAAAAAGGGTTGAAAGCTTAGAAGATGACATGACGTTTGTAGGTGTTGAGGAAAGATGTTCGTTAGATGTGAATAGTGAAGCTGTGTATATGATAATATGTGTCACAGAGGTTCTGGTGCAAATATAAGTTTGCAAAGCTTAACTGGATGTAACACACTTGGAGAAGGAAACTTTGGTGAATTAGACTTCTGATAGAGGATAATTACTGAAAAAATGGAGTTGAAAGTGGATTTATGTGCGGAATCAGCAACAAAGAACGCACTTCTCTTGTAGTAAATCGCTGTGTGACTTTGTTCAACAGTTTATCCACTTTTAAACAATAATTAAGAAGACAATAACTTTTCAGCATTAAACAATTCAGAAATCAATTTTCAATAATATTCTAAATTAAAATAAGCCGACCTGTCATCAGTATTTAGTACCTCTTATCTGCTTGGATTTGACATCGTCAGGATTTATCGATTCAAATTCATCAGTGTCTATCAAAATAGCTCAAGTTCATCAGAAAACAACAATTTTAATCTCAATAATCATCAAAAGATAGATGTTAATAGTGTGATGTAGAGATTAACGGGATACACTTAAGAACAAGAACATGCATACATAATTGAAGATCATAGATTAGGTCTTGTAGGCAAAATAAACAAAATTTCATTAATAATTCAAGAGAGTACATTTCATGAAATTTTTGATTACATGCAGAAGATGATTACAAGAAAATCCTAGTCTAAATAGAAGATCATTAACAGCCTTGGTCTAAGAAGCCTGACAAAGCCGATGGTGAAGAGAAACAATCGGAGGATGTTCAGTGCTTCTTCCTGCTTTCAACAAAGAGGACATCAAGACGAATGACTCTCTTGCTATCGAAGAGTGTAGAGGTGAAGATCTTTTTGGAATCCCAGAAGATCATTTTTGATGACTTCTGGAAGTTGAATCCAGTTGTCGTTTGAGATGGAATTGATGTGGTACAAAGTTTGCATTCCATCATGAAAGATAATCACAATATTAGTGAAATGGTTGTAGAACAAGTTGAAATGCCCAATCGTTTGAGAAGAAAGGGATATAAGAAATAAAAGTGAGGAAAGTGTTTTGTGTATAGAAAGAGATGATTTGACTGAATGAGAATGATGGTTTAAATAATCGAGATAGAAAAGGAATATCAAATGACTAGGAGACTGATCAATTATAAGTGTAGAGTTAACTTAATGATTTAACCAAAAGATGTCTTATTAAGGCGCGTCTCCCTAGACTGATTGCAATGATGACAATGATATATATTTATACATGCACATTTAGCAAATAAATTCACTTAATTCATCATGCATATAATAAAATACATCAAATATTCCTAGCTTAATATCTTGAACAACATTTAGGACATATCAGGATTTGATCAATATACATCAGGATTTGATCAAATATATAAATTGAAAAGAATTTATTTATCCCAACTAACCATACCAAGTTCATTGACAAGCTTTGTAAATGTTGCTTCAGGTAATGGCTTCGTGAAGATATCAGCTAGCTGCTGATCAGTAAGAACAAAATGAAGCTCAATCGTTCCTTCCATGACATGCTCTCTTATAAAATGATATCTGATGCTGATATGTTTAGTAAGAGAGTGTTGCACCGGGTTTCCTGTCATAACAATAGCACTTTGATTATCACAATAAATAGGAATTTTAGAAAATGATAATCCATAGTCCATGAGCTCATTTCTCATCCATAACAACTGAGCACAGCAACTCCAAGTTGCAATATACTCAGCCTCAACAGTTGAAGTAGAAATAGAATTCTGCTTCTTACTGAACCATGACACTAATCTGCCTCCCAAAAACTGATAGCTCCCAGATGTACTCTTCCTGTCTATTTCGCAACCAGCAAAGTCAACGTCTGAATAACCACATAATTCAAAATCAGTTTCCCTTGCATAACAGAGACCAAGTGATACAGTACCCTTGAGGTATATGGAAATTCTATTTACTGCAATAAGATGTGGCTCCCTTGGATTTTCCTGAAATATTGCACACAGATATGTGGCAAACATAATGTCTGGTCTACTAGCCATTAGGTACAAGAGAGAACCAATCATACCTCTGTAATTTGAGACATCAACTTCTGTACCTTCATGAGGATCAAGCTTTGTAGCAGTTGCCATTGGAGTAGTTGTTGTTGCACTATCTTGCATATTAAACCTTTTCAGCAGATTCTTTGTGTACTTTGACTGATTAATGTAGATCCCATTATCAGTCTGTTTAATTTGCAATCCCAAGAAGTAACTCATCTCTCCCATCATGTTCATTTGATATCTTGATTGCATCAACTTTGAGAACTTATCACATAATTTTTGATTAGTTGATCCAAAAATGATATCTTCCATAAAAATTTGAACTAAAAACAGATCTTTACCTTGATTCAGATAAAATAAAGTTTTATCTATTGTACCTCTCTTGAATCCACTTTACAGCAGAAACTGAGCAAGAGTCTCATACCATGCCCTAGCTGCTTGCTTTATTCTATAGAGTGCTTTGTCAAGTCTATAAACATAATCAGGATGTTTAAGATCCATAAAACCTGGTGGCTGTTCAACATAGACTTCCTCTTCAAGTTCTCCATTGAGAAATGCACTCTTGACATCCATATGAAAGACTTTAAATTTCTTGTGTGCAGCATATGCCAAGAAAATTCTGATAGCTTCCAGCCTAGCATAAGGAGCAAATGTTTCATCATTATCAATGCCTTCCTGTTGAGAATATCCTTTAGCCACCAATCTTGCCTTGTTTCTGATAATTGTTCCATCAGAATCAGTCTTATTTCTGAAGACCCACTTTGTGCCTACAATTGACCTATTTTTAGGTCTAGGCACCAGCTTCCATATTTCATTTTTTTCGAACTCTTTCAACTCTTCTTGCATAGCCATGACCCAATCTACATCCTTGAGTGCATCTTCTACTTTCTTTGGCTCCTCTTTTGAAAGTAGATTGTGATATAAACATTCATTTTGAGTTGCACTCCTTGTCTTTACACCTTCATCAGGATTTCCAATGATCAGATCCGGAGTGTGATCTTTAGTCTATTTTCTGGCACTAGGAAGTGTCCTTCTAGAGTTAGATGCTCCCCCTGAATTATATGCCTCATCAAATGCATTTGAGGCTCCCCCTGAATCTGTGCTGTTATCTCCTGATGAAGTTTTGGGACTTGAATTATGTCCATCTGATGTTGAATCAGCATTGGATTCTGAATAATCGGATTGAGAAGAACCTTGAGTTGATTCTTCAGTGTTAGTATCATCAGTTGAACCTTGCTGTTGCTCTCCCTCAATATGTGCAGGTTCATTAGTACAATGATTATCTTCAGAATCTGAAGGAGTATCAGGATTTGACAGTTCATTAGAGTTTGATCCATATTCCAACAATGTATTTTCATTTGCAAAGATTAGACTTTCACGAGTGTATTCTTCAAAACCAGGAATCTTCTTATCATCAAAAGATACATTTATTGAGATAACTACAGTATTTGTTCTCAGATTGAAAACTCTGTATGCTCTTGATAGTGAGTATCCAACAAAGATTCCTTCATCAGCTTTTGATTCAAACTTTCCTAGTTGATCAGTATGAGTTCTCAAAATAAAGCACTTACATCCAAATACATGAAGATGTTTGAGGCTGGGCTTCTTTTCTTTCAGCATCTAATAAGGAGTAACATCATGTCTGTTTATCAATGTGATATTCTAAGTATAACATGATGTGTTTACTGCTACAGCCCAGAAGTAAGTGGGTAGTTTTGCTTCTTCTAGCAGAGTCCTGCCAGCTTCAATCAAGTTCTGTTCTTCCTCTCAATAACACCATTTTGTTGAGGTGTACCAGGAGCTGAGAATTGTTGTTGTATGCCTTTGTACTTGCAGACTTCCTCCATCTTTGAGTTCGTGAACTTAGTACCATTATCACTTCTCAGAATTTTCACTTTATGGGTGGATCCATTTTCAATTTTCTTTATGTGATCCAGAAGAATTTCTGAAGTTTCATCCTTCATGTGTAGAAAATAAACCCAAGTATATCTAGTTAAATCATCAACAATTACAAGTGTGTACCTTTTCTTGTAGATAGACATCATGTTCTCAAGTCCAAAGAGATCCAAATGTAACATGTGATATGGCTCAAAAATAGAAAATTCTGTTTTACTTTTGAAGGATACTCTTCTCTGTTTGGACTTTTGGAAAGCATCATAAAGACCATTAGATGAGTATAGCATATTTGGTAATCCTCTTACTGGCTCCTTCTTGGCAAGTTCATTGATTGAATTAAAGTTAAGATGTGAGAGCTTCTTGTGCCAGTTCCAGCTCTCATCTACTGATGCCTTTGAGATAAGGCAAGTAGCTTCTTTCTCAAGACTTTCATGAAGCCTTGCTTCATATATGTTGCCATATCTGTATCCTATCAAGACAATTTTCTTTGACTTGTTATTAAAACTACTTCATAGTATGAGTCATAGAATAACACATGATAACCTCTGTCGGTGATTTGACTGATGCTGAGAAGATTGTGCTTCAGTCTTTCCACCAGAGCTACATTCTCTATTGCTACCTTTCCAATTATCAAGTTGCCATATCCCAGAGTGTATCCTACATTTCCATCTCCATAAGATACATCTGGGCCAGCCTTCTTCTCAAATTCTGATAGCAGGGATTTATTTCCAGTCATGTATCCTGAATATCCACTATCTAAGACAAGAGTATTTTTTATTATTACCCTGTAGTCAGAGGAATAATTAATTAAAAGGATTTTTAAGGACCCACTGTGGCACCCTCCAAACCCGGGTCAGAAGTTTGGGGTCCACAACACATACACAATATAAAACACTGTATAAGAAATAATATTTGCAATGACCCTGCTTTACATAACCACGAATCCCAACAGGTTAAAGTATGGAAACAAGCCACAACCTTAACTTTTATTACAACGTACCAAATCCCAACTATTTTAACTTACAACTGATAGTGAAATTATTCTTACAATCTTGCTAACTCAATTACCATAAAAACTCATGCTAGCTCGATCCAACTCAATCTGGTATCCTAGCTCGAACACTGAACTGGGAAACCTCACTATCAACCATATCCTTCTTAACTATATAATATATAAAAAGGTTCGCAAGAGTGAGCTAACTAGCTCAGCAAGTCATAATAATAATAACTGAGGTTAAACAATGATCAAACGAGATGATTCAGAGAAATCAAGTTTCTTGTTAAACAATCATTAGAATTGGATATTCATTTTAAATTTTAAAACCAAGGTTAGACTGCTGACCAGTCACGCACTAACCCCGAGCAAGGCACACGACTCTGCTCTATAAACTGGATCCAAGGCACACATTGGCCTAATTCGACCACGAATCTGGTCTGACCACGAATCTGGTCCACATAAAGAAAACTATCCAATTCTAAAGCAGTTCAATATGATAAACAATATAACTCAATAAAACAAGGTTAAAATGAACAGTAATAAACATTTGCATAACAGCATGATGCGATTCATGAGTATCACGAGGGTATATCACGGTATTTATAAGAAATGACCTCCAGCCAGTAAGAGAATCTGGTATTCGATGAACAATGATTTTTTTTCAAGGTTTAGTTCTTTGATGTTACAAAGAATGGTTGGGGTATAAAAGTTTCTGTATGTTCAAACAATTCTGTTCCAGTGTTTGGTGTTTGGTGGTTATATATTTGGAGAGTAGCATCATATTGTGTGGTTTAGTATATGGAAATCAACAGGGATGCTTTACAAAGAATAAGGATTACGGCACAAAGATCAAATGATGTGATCCAGGTTCAAGGCTGTATGATTCAAAGTACTCACAATATAAAACAGAGCAATTTTGAATATTAACAATATGTCACAAGAGATTTAGAAATATTTGTAATATATGTCGAGAAAGGTTCAGAAGTACTTGCCTTATCACAAATGATTCCAACTTCACTTGTAGTCGTCTAATGACTCTATTCAACAACCACTCGTCTACTTTTCCTATGCCTCGCTTCTATTCTCTGATCACTTGCTTTATTTTCTACGCATCAATTCCATTTTCTGATCACCTGCTTCCCTTTTCTACGCCTTGCTTACTCTTCTAGGCATCATAAGTATCTATCAATATTCATCTCACCTTATCTAATCGTCACATAGATGTCATAAAGTTTTATCTACCCTTCCTTTCACCCAAATCCGATTTACGGATTAAAAGTTATGGCTAAAACAGTCCAACAATAGACACATAGGCATATAACACATCAATCAGATAGCACGTAGCACATAACACACAAGATATTCAATTAAAATAATTTTTCAAAGAAGATTCGGGGTCAAAATGACTTTCCAGGTATTTATTACGAATTTTTAAACATTTTTCGGAATTAAAACGGGACTCCGAATCATTTTATAATTAAATAATAGGGTTCGAGTACCCAAATCTAACTTAAAAATAATTTTATAATAATTATCGAGCCTTGAAAATAATTTAAAATAATATTTTAAAGCTCGAGACTATTTTCCAGAAGTTTTAAATTAATTTTAGATAATTAAACCAAATTAAATAATCAATTAAAATCAATTAATAAGTAATTAAAAATTGATCAATTAATATTTAAATTAATTGACTAATTAATCAATAGAATATTAACTGAAATTAATTAACTAAATAATTTACATTTATTTTTGAAATAAAAAAATAATTTTCAGAATTAAAATAATGATTTTTGGAAATTAAGAAAAATGATTTTTTTTTAGACATAGAATAATGAATTTTGAATAATTTATAGAAGGAAAAATCCATAAACATGTTTCAGGTTTTGACTTAGGGAAAAATTGGATCAGAAGTGAGGGTTTGGGGGTGGAGCTGCCGGAGTTCATGAAGAACTCGGCTGGAAACTGGGGAGAAACCCAGAAACCGGCGAGTCTTCGGACTTTCGGCGAGCCGAAAATACAGCCTCAACGGCTTGATTCTGCTCCAAATCAATTGTACAAACACACAGCAGTTCATTCCTGTCAACAGCAACAATCACGACTTCTCAGGACTCCAACTCCTGCCGATATGGCCATGGAAACCGGCAAGAAGCTCGATTCTCCGGTGAAAACACAAAACAATTTGTTTCTTCACCAAAATCGACGAATAACATATCAAAATAAAGCTTATTACATATGGAATTAATTCATTTAATCTTAACAAACAACCCCACTTTGATTTATCCAAAAAATCAAAAATAAAAGTGGCCGAAACTCAAGAACTCGATCACAACAATTCGGTAACAAAACGAACAAAGTAACAACATGAATCGACTCCAAACATTATGGGCAATCTATCCATAATATCAAAATTGCCTAACAATCACCAGAATTCAAAAACAAAATTCGAAGAAAATATGAAAATAATGAAATTGAGTAACAATCAACCTTATCCGAAGATTTTGATGCAGATACGATCGTCTCGTCGAGAGCTTCGTTTTGACTATTCATACGCCTCCATCGGATTCCAATAACGCCTTCAAATCCTCGTTTTATCGCGAAGAACACGAAGAACACGATTCGTTTCTCTGGATAATTATATAATTAACTGTTTACAAATGATTTTTTGTACGAAATAAAGTATAGTAAGGGCTATTTGTAATTACGGAATGTTGGTACCCCGTTGGATCATACCAGATATAAAATATTATATTTATTTGTAAAACAGATCCAAAATGGTACCAGTTTCGGAATAATTATCCAAATTTGTACAATTTGTACTGCGGTCTTGGTCTCAGCGCCTGGTTACACGTGTTACGAGGTGATAATTATAATAGTTTAATAAAAAGATCCCGTTTATCGAAAATACGGGTTTTATCGATTTACCGAAACAAATTTTGTATCGAAAATATTACACCGGGACCCGCACGGGAAAAACCGTACGTCGGATCGAAAAAGTCAAAAAATGGAAAATGCTCGGAATATTGCAATTAGGTTAGGAAGGAGTTTTCGGAAGAGTTTCGGATTGTGAAAACGTAAAAACGGTTAAAGTCGGTTGGTTCCGGATTATACAAAATAGTTTGTAAATACTCGGAAAAATAATTTATTAAATCCACAAATTATTGATAAAATCATATAACAATATTAAAAAAAATTGATAGAAAAATATCACAATTATCTATACTTTATTTTGGACTTATAAAAATTAAAATACTCAAATTATATCATATTTACATATCCAAACATAGATACCACTTCATAGATAGTTCACCAAAAATTCATATAATAATCACATACTATTTATTAACAAAAATAATTACACGTCATATCCCGAATATTACATCCTTCCCCCCTTAAAAGGATTCTGTCCTCAGAATCACTTAAGCAATAACTCGGGGCATTATTTCACGTATATCACTTTCTGGACCCTAGGTTGTCCTTTCAACCCTTGGGTTTCCACAATATTCTTACTAACTTTATAATTTTCTTTCTTAACACTTTCTCTTTCTTTTCTATGATTCCTATTGGATTCTCAACATAGGACAATTCTGCCGGAAGTTCTATCGGCTCACATTCTATCGCATGTCTAGAATTCTAGATTATACTTTTCTAACATTGCCACATAGAAACATTATGAATATGTTGCACATGCGGGGTAACGCTAATTCATATGCTATCTTACCGACACATTTCAAAATTTTAATAGGTCCAACGTATCTCGGACTCAACTTTCTTTTCTTTTTCGACCTGGGATGTTCCCTTTTCACGGTGACACTGTTAATAATATTAAAATCTTCTTCTTCAAACTCTGTACCTTTTTCTAGCTTGATCTACACATTTCCTTTAACAATCCTGCGTGGCACTTAACCTTTTCTAAATAATCTTGACAACTTCCTTTATCTGTTGTAGCAACTCTAGTCCAAGTATTTCACGTTCGTCGACTTTATCTCAATATACCGGTGATCGACATTTGCGTTCATAAAGCGTTTCGTAGGGAGGCATTCCGATACTGGCATGATAACTGTTATTTTAAGCGAATTCCACTAAAGGCAAATGCTTGTCTCAATTTCCTTTGAAATCAATGGCATAAACACGTAACATGTCTTCAATTATTTAGATCATTTTCTCTCTCTTGGTCATCAGTCTGTGGACGATAGGCTGTACTAGTATTTGACTTGGTGCCTAACGTTCTTGAAAACTTTTGCAAAATCTTGAATTGAATCGTGGATCTTGATTTGATACAATAGACGCAGGGACCCCATGACAACTACTATTTCCTTTAAATACATGTGAATCAACTTATCCAGTGAATATCTTTCATTAATAGGCAAGAAATGAGCTGATCTAGCCAACTTGTTCACCATAACTCAATTAGCATCGGGGTGTGCTTTTGTTCTTGGTAATCTGACTATAAAATCCAAAGTAATATACTCCTATTTCGATTTTGTATTTCTAATGGTTGCAATAATCCACTAGGCCTCGGATACTTCCCTTACTTCTTTGATATGCTTAACACCTCCTAATCCGTTTTGAAATTTCTTTTTCGTATCCGGCTATCAATATTCTTCTTTAAACTTCTGTATATTTTGGTATTTCTTGAACATATTATATACTTAGGATTGTGAATTCCCTTTAGGATCTCATTCCTTAATTCCGCCAGTCGTAGCATCCAAGTTCTGAAAGAAAATCTAAGGATACCGTGATCATTCTTTTAAGTGCATAAATTTCCTCTCATTATCTATTAACATCCTGATCCATTATCTCCTCTTTACATCTCTTTATCTTCTCTTAACAATTCTGACTGAAAGGTCATACTATCCATCCTTGCTTCCTTTGGATCATATATCTGACTTCCAACTCCAACTTCTGAAATTCCATAGGTAATTCTTTCGGTGCAGTCTCTATGTTTACTTTCTCCTTTTTGCTTATCGCTTGCCACTACATTTGCTTTTCCTTGTGAATACATACTTCAAATTCTTATGGTCCGTATAGATCCTACACCTTTCTCCACACATGTAATGCTTTCCAGATTCTCAAAGAGAATACTACCACTGCTAGTTCCAAGTTATGAGTAGGATAATTTTGCTCATAAGGTTTCGGTTGTCTGGATGCACATGCAATAACTTTATTGTTGCATTAACACTCATCCTGTTCCCTTATGAGAAGTATCACTATAGACTACAAAATCTCCTTGATCCTCTCAAAGTGATAAAACAGGTGTTGTGACCATTCTCTCCTTTAACTCCGCAAAACTTTCTTCACACTTTCCCATTTCATATAAACTTCTCGCTATTCCTAGTAGGCTTCATCAAAGGTATTGCAATCTTCAAGAATTATTGAACAAATTTCCAATAATAACCGGCCAATAATAAAACTTCTTACTTTTGTTGGTGCTTTTGGTTTTTCTTCATTTATAGTAACTTTAATCTCTGTTGGATCTCCTTTGGTCTTCTCCTCACTGACTATTTATGCTAAGAATTATACTTCGTGCCATCAAAGCTCTCACCTTGTAAACTTTACATACAACTTCTTTCTTCTCCGACTCCCCAGTTATCATTAAATGCTTTGCATGGTCCTCTGTTGACTTTAAGTAACACAAATACAGCTTATCCATATATTCCTTAAAGATTCTGTCCATCAAGTTTAAATATTACTGGTATATTGGTTAATCCAAATGACATTACTAGAATTTTATAGTAATAGTATTTAGTTCTGAAAATTATCTTGATATATCCATAGGGTCAATCTTCAATTGGTAACACTCAAATCTTAAATCAATCTTAGAAAATACTTTGCTTCTTTCATCAGATCAAACAAATCATTAGTTCGAGGTAACATATACTTACTCTTGATAGTAAACTTATTGAGCTTTCGCTAGTCGACACATAATCTCATACTTCCATCTTTCTTATTAACAAATAATACCAGTACACCTTATGGGGTACACTAGGTCTAATCGCTCCTTCTTCTAACAATTTTTGTAATTGCTTTGCTAACCCCCTCATTTCAACTGGTGCCATTTTGCGCGGGACCTTGGACACTGGCTTCATTTCAGGTGCTACATCAATCGTGAACTTAATTTCTCTATCTGGAGGAGATTTTGGTAATTCTCCTGGAAACATATCTTGAAACTCATTAATTACTATAAGTTCCTTAAATTCTGTTTGCTCCTGACTTCTATTTATAATCACCATAGTATTTACATCTTGGTCACCGTAACCTTTTAGCTTAAATCATCGTTAACAAATTCTTTATCTTCTTTATCCTCTAAACCACATCATATTCTCATTTGGCGTCTTCAGAACTATCTTTTCATCACGACGGTCTATCTGGGCATCATGCTTAAATAGTTAGTCCATTTCTTAGAATAATGTCAAATTCTCCTATCTTAAATGATATCAAATCTTCACAAACTTATTGCCAGAAATCTCAATTCCACCATTGGTACTCACTTATTTAACAATTACACGTTCTTGATTTGCTAGTCCTTTAGTCATATCTTATCAATTCAATAGGTTAATTCATCTTATCAACAGAATCTTGAGAGATAAACAATCAAGTGGCTCCCACACCTTTCAATACTTTAACGCATAAGGTATTCACAATAATCATTCACGTTATCACACCCGTATTCTGAATAACATATTTCACAGAAAAATTGTAAACTCTCATTCTTGGGGATGTATTCCTTATCGGAGTAGATTCCCTTGACTCTTAGTGCATCCCTGACTGGGGCTGATGATTTGCAATCCTTGCCATATGCCCTGATTTCCCTCCCATACATAAGAGGTAGGTGGAACTTTGCCCGTTTGATTCATGATAGGTTGAATTTTGTTTAAAAAAACTTTTGCAAAGAACGACAGTACAACTAAACAACTAGAAGGATTCACAATTTAATAAACTTAGAGTTGAAAAGAAAGAAGAAGTAATGATTTGAATATGAATGAGACAACCACATTGGTACTTAAGATGGCCAGTCTTTCGTACCATATGGCATACATCACATGATTAGGTGGCGTCCCACCCGACCTTTCGTCATTCCGACAAAGCGTCTCACCATAACACTGCTTGTCCCAATCAGAAAATAAAACTTGAGAGGAAAAATCAAATTTGAAAGGAATACAACATTCTTCTTTTTCTTATTACCATACAGAGGTTTATTAATGAAAGAAATTTATACATATTCAGGAATCAAAAAGAATATACGCTGTAGTATTGGAAAAAAGAACGATACTATTGGTCGCCATCCACATTTCACTTATGTACATCTTCTGAGCTTGTTCGATCAATAAATTCCATTCGATTCATTTAATAACTTCAGGAAGTTCGCTTTAATGTCATCGTAATTTAAGCACTAGGATAGATTCTTACTTATTTGTGTCTTTAGCTTCATACCTGCATGTATAATACTTTAACAATTCTATCATAATTACGCTCTTATCGGATAAATTCAAGTTTTATCTATGTCACTTAGAATGACGATTCTTTTCTTAATAATGCTCCTCTCTTAGAAAAGTCTGGGAATTTGCTCATTCTCCTTCGATCATGCTCAGGCTTCTTTTAAGTCAATGAATCCTTTAATCTTTAATGGTCTTAAAAATTGGACAAATAGTTTCCCTGTACACTGATTCTGTTGTTCATCAAACAAGATTCACATTCTGCTGTTAGTACTAATCAAAACTTTTTTGTAATAGCGGGTCCACTTGGCCCTCGAAATCAACCGTATTAATTCCTGGAATGCGTATTTTCTAAGTAATCTGATCTTATAACAAACAAGAAACTCAAGTATTAACTTGACAACCAATTTTTAAAACTTATTTTATTCAAAAAGGCTTTTAAAAATTTGTAAGGGAAAATCTTTTTCGAAAACTTGTTTAAAAATTTTGAAAATCGCACATTTGGTCGTCATTACTATATGAGTTGATTGTTGTCCTCCTTACCCATAACAAGGTACCAATTTAAGGAAACAATCACATAAAGGTCCATTCACCTCAATCTACCTTCTCTTCTTTATTGAGTCCATTTGCCTTCCTTAATCGACAAAAACTTCAGTTGTCGTTGCATGGTAACTTATTCGTAGCTTCACATTAAAGCTTCCGTACTGGGAATACTTCCTTCATCATCTTTGCAGTCGTTAAGTAGAACAGGCTATCCAATAGTCAATAAGTCGCCTGATGTCACATCATATTGTTACTGTAAATGTATCACATCGTCATAACACCATTATCTAACTTCGAGAAAGTTCCAGATCCATACTCTTCTCTAACTCTCTTTCAAAACTCATCTAATCCATTCCACAAGCTAGTCATGGTTGGCCTAGTCACTAATGGCTTCTTTTAACCTGGTAGCAACTACTGTCCAGAATACATGAATTCTATTTCTAAACTCCTTCTCACCTTTATTAATAGCTCATACACTCACCATTTACTGTAGCTCTCGAATCCATTCTCGTAGATACTGTTGCTTCATATGACAAGTTTTAAACTGGGGGTATAGAACAGGGTGTAGGGCAAACTGAAAAGATACACTCATAGCTGAATGTCCATTAAAACAAGAATAAACAGATGAAGGTTCTTAAATAAGTAGTCTCATACCAAGAGGTGGTAAAATATCGTAGAATAGCTTGAAAATGGTGTAGCTGTTATAAAAGGAGGTAATAAAATTAATACTGGTGGAAGAATAATGTGCGAGTCTAATGTGATTGAAGATGACGATCCTCGAACGGAAGGCTGCGAATGATCAGATATTACATAAAAAATAGGATCTACCATTACCGTTATCTGGAAATTACCTTGCAGGATAAGAATCTCAAATCGCAACACGAATCATATCGAAAGCCTACCATACAGTCGCACTCAATCTCATGACGTCCTATCTTTCTATTTCCTATTCCTAATCCTAACCCTTTACCCAATCCCGACAATCTAGGCTTGTTTCAGTGACTTATAACCTGTAGCTCTGATACCAACCTGTGGCGCCCTCTAAACCCGGGTCAGAAGTTTGGGGTCCACAACATATACACAATATAAAACCCTGTATAAGAAATAATATTTGCAATGACCCTGCTTTACATAACCACGGATCGCAACAGGTTAAAGTATAAAAACAAGCCACAACCTTAACTTTTATTACAACGTACCAAATCCCAACTAATTTAACTTACAACTGATAGTGAAATTATTCTTACAATCTTGCTAACTCAATTACCATAAAAAAACTCATGCTAGCTCGATCCAACTCAATCTGGTATCCTAGCTCGAACACTGAACTTGGAAACCTCGCTATCAACCATATCCTTCTTAACTGTAGAATACATAAAAAGGTTCGCAAGTGTGAGCTAACTAGCTCAGCAAGTCATAATAACAATAATTGAGGTTAAACAACGATCAAACGAGATGATTCAGAGGAATCAAGTTTCTTGTTAAACAATCGTTAGAATTGGATATTCATTTTAAATTTTAAAACCAAGGTTAGGCTACTGATCAGTCACTCACTAACCCCGAGCAAGGCACACGACTCTGCTCTATAAACTGGATCCAAGGCACCCATTGGCCTAATTCGACCATGAATCTGGTCTGACCACGAATCTGGTCCACATAAAGAAAACTATCCAATTCTAAAGCAGTTCAATATGATAAACAATATAACTCAATAAAACAAGGTCATAATCAACAGTAATACACATTTGCAGAACAGCATGATGCGATTCATGAGTATCACGAGGGTATATCAAGGTATGTATAAGAAATGGCCTCCAGCCTGTAAGAGAATCAGGTATTCGATGAACAATGATTTTTTTTCAAGGTTTAGTTCTTTGATGTTACAAAGAATGGTTGGGGTATAAAAGTTACTGTATGTTCAAACAATTCTGTTCCAGTGTTTGGTGGTTATATATTTGGAGAGTAGCATCATATTTGTGTGGTTTAGTATCTGGAAATCAACAGGGATGGTTTACAAAGAATAAGGCTTACGGCTCAAAGATCAAATGATGTCATCCCGGTTCAAGGCTGTATAATTCAAAGTACTCACAATATAAAACAGAGCTATTTTAAATATTAACAATATGTCACAAGAGAATTTAGAAATATTTGCAATATATCTCGAGAAAGGTTTAGAAGTACTTGCCTTATCATAAATGATTCCAACTTCACTTGTACTCGTCTAATGACTCTATTCAACAACCACTCGTCTACTTTTCCTATGCCTCGCTTCTATTCTCTTATCACTTGCTTTATTTTCTACGCATCAATTCCATTTTTTGATCACCTGCTTCCCTTTTCTACGCCTTGCTTACTCTGCTAGGCATCATAAGTATCTATCAATATTCATCTCACCTTATCTAATCGTCACATAGACGTCATAAGGTTTTATCTACCCTTCCTTTCACCCAAATCCGATTTACGGATTAAATTTTATGGCTAAAACAGTCCAACAATAGACACATAGGTATATAACATATAAATCAGATAGCACTTAACACATAACACGCAAGATATTCAATTAAATTTTTGTTTTTAAAGAAGATTCAGGGTCAAGATGAGTTTCTAGGTATTTATTACGAATTTTTAAATATTTTTCGGAATTAAAACGGGACTCTGAATCATTTTATAATTAAATAATAGGGTTCGAGTACCTAATTCTGACTTTAAATAATTTTATAATAAGTATCGAGCCTTGAAAATAATTTAAAATAATATTTTAAAACTCGAGACTATTTTTCAGAAGTTTTAAATTAATTTTAGATAATTAAACCAAATTAAATAATCAATTAAAATCAATTAATAAGTAATTAAACTAATTAATCAATTAATATATAAATTAATTGACTAATTAATCAATAGAATATTAACTGAAATTAATTAACTAAATAATTTAGATTTATTTTTGAAATAAAAAATAATTTTCAGAATTAAAGTAATGATTTTTGGAAATTAAAAAATATTACTGCGGTCTTGGTCTCAGCGCCTGGTTACACGTATTACGAGGTGATAATTGTAATAGTTTAATAAAAAGATCCCGTTTATCGAAAATACAGGTTATATCGATTTACCGAAACAAATTTTATATCGAAAATATTACGCCGGGACCCGCACGGGAAAAATCGTTCATCGGATCGAAAAAGTCAAAACATGGAAAATGCTCGGAATATTGCAATTTGGTTAGGAAGGAGTTTTCAGAAGAGTTTCGGGTTGTAAAAACGTAAAAACAGTTAAAATTGGTTGGTTCCCGATTATACAAAATAGTTTATAAATACTCGAAAAAATAATTTATTAAATCCATAAATCATTTATAAAATCATATAACAATATAAAAAAAATTGATAGAAAAATATCACAATTATCTATACTTTATTTTGGACTTATAAAAATTAAAATACTCAAATTATATCATATTTACATATCCAAACACAGATACCACTTCACAGATAATTCACCAAAAATTCATATAATAATCACATACCATTTATTAACAAAAATATTTACACGTCATATCCCGGATATTACACCCACACTTGTTGGGCCCTCTTTTTGGACAACTTAAGCCTTTGTGAGTCAGGAATACTTCTGACCGTTTTTCCTTTGTCAGGATTTGTCTTGTCAGAAGCAGATTTAGTAGAACTAGAGGAATTAAGCACACAAGCAACTTTAATAAATTTAGGCAAAGGTTCATAATAGTTGTGATACAGATTATGATAGGAACTACAAGTATAAATCGAATACAAACTACTACCATAATGAAAATAAGGATTTTGTGGTTTATACTGATCTTCCCCTAACATCATACTCAGGAATAGCAGTTTTCATTTTCTTACTCCTCCTGCAATCAATAGCAAGATGATTAGTATTGCCACAGTTAAAACAAGTTTTTCTAGGATAATTTGGAACAAACTTGTAATTAGAATCCTTAGAGATACCTTGCTTACCATTCCTGTTCCTTTTAGGACTTTTTACTTGAGGTTTGTCAGTAACCTCAGATAATTTCTTTTTCAATTGTCTTTTAGACAAAAGTCCTATATTCTTTTCTTTCTTAACAGTCTTAATGGTTTCCTTATTTTCTTTTCTTTGAGGTTTATCACTTACTAATTTTTCTTGGGATGCTGATGTTGAACCCTTTTCATAGATGGATTTGGGTTCATCAGCTTCTGAAGAGATAAACTTAATAGGAGTCTTAATGGTAGTCTTATTCTCAGTGTCAACATCCTTAATTTCATCTACATAACCAAGACATTCTTTCCAATTTTTCTTAGAGATCATCTCATGAACCTTTTTGCATGAAACTGTCCAGGCATTAAGAGTTTTTCTCTCATTTTCTAATTCTTTTTCTAACATACTGTACTTAGCTTCTAGTACCTTTACTGTATGTTTATCTTTCTCACATTCTTTCTAAATTTCAATATAATTTACTAAGTCAGATTCCAACTGATCATTCCTAGACTTTAACATTTCATTTTCAGTTAAAAGACTATTGTTCTCTAGAATCTTACTATTAAAATTTCCATGGAGAGACTTAAGAATAGATTTCAGTTCAGATATATCTTCAGTATCAAAAGAGAAGGAGGAAGTTGATACCTTACAATCAGAGGAAGCAGGATCATCAAAGCTAGCCATCAGTGCATAGCATGTATCTTCATTTTCAGAATCAGAGGAGTCCGTCCAATTCTTGCTTGATGTAATCAGGGCTTTGTTATTCCCTTTGTCATGCTTTGTCTTCTTGCACTCTGTAGCAAAGTGACCAGGTTCATCACAGTTGTAGCACTTGATTTTCGACCTGTCTACTTTTCCAGCTTTAGAATCCTTTCCATCTCTTCTTCCAGTTGACTTCCTTTCCCCTCCAGTGAACTTCTTTCTGAAGCTTCTATTCTTCTGAGACTTCCTGAATGGCATCCTCTTGAAGCCCTTAACCAGCAATGCAGCCATTTGCATGACATCAGAATTTGTCATGTTCTCATCAGTTTTAGAATCAGTATCATCATCAGTATTTGATTCTGGCCCCTTGTAACTTCAACAGACCTTTCTTTTGAAGCTTTAGCATTCACTTTCAAAGCAACTGATTTTTCTTTGCTTCTTTTCCTCTCCTTCCTTTGCTGGACTTCCAAGTCATGAGTTCTCAACATGCCATAGACTTCATCCAGAGTGATTATTTCCAAATTATACTGATGGCCATGGTTCCTTGACATTGAGTTTCAAGAGCATCCCAGATCTCCTTGGCAGTCTTGTAGCCTATAACCCTATTTGACATCACAGAATCAAAACTGTTATGCAAAATGTTTCTTACCTTTGCATCTTTCAGCACAACTACTTTCTCTTCTGGTGTCCACTCACTCTTCTCCTTCAACTGATAGTGTTCAGCAACAGTAGGAGTTGCAGGCACCAGTTTTGTTGGCATGTAGGGTCCATCATTAATTACGTCGAGATAATCTAGATCCGTAGCCTCAAGGTGTATGAGCATCTTCAGCTTCCATGTAGGATATTCAGTCTTTTTCAGAATGGGGGTTTTAATACTTTCATACTTGTTCAGAGACATGTTTAGATCGCTTCTGATTGTAAATTTATGAGTGAGCTCTGATACCAATTATTACCCAGTAAAGATACAATTGTTTAAGGGGGGTTGGATACAATTGTATAAACATTTCGAATAAGTATAAAAATATAACAGTTCTTTATATTTCTGATAAAAACTGTTACAAACTCTCTCAAGAAATACTGATGTTCTTGAGAGCTGCTAGGTCGTACAATGCTCGAGTTAATCACTATGTGATGACCTAAACTGTGTTTATATAATACACAGCTGCTACAAATCAGTCTGGGATATGCATTATCAATTACTAATAGAAAATGATACATATCTCTAACTGAATATACGAAGTCCTATCACTCAGAACGAACAAATATCCATCCCTCGAAATAAGGAACAGACTTAATCTTCACAACAGACTGTCTTCAAATACTAATGTTTTTGCAGATACTGATGAACATCAAATCCTGATGGCACATTAAATCCCGATGACATCCAAGACAGCCAGATCCTGAGCTTCTCCTGATCATTCAGAATCAACACATAACAACTATCTTTTACTCGCAACTAACATATACAAGTTCATAACAATATTACACTAATGTACACCATTATCTTCTAAAAATTCTCCCAAAAATTTGACATCTATATGTAATTAGGCTAATATCATTAATCAACAGCTAACAACAAGCATACCATTTATAAATTACTCACAACAATCACGTATTTCAACTATCATACTATATCATTACAATTTCTTTTTGAACCATAACTATTCAAAAATTGAAATTTACTATACTACACATGCAATTAAACCTACAATACCAAGAATCATATATCTTGAATTCAAACTAAATTTCGGAAACAAAACCAAGTACTAAACCAATATTCCCTAAAATTGAAACTAAACTTCAAGAAATTGATGTGGAAAATCTGAAAATTCACTAATTCAGACATGCATAGTTATTCTAAGCAAGTAGACAATTAATCGACGTGTCAACTCCACATAATTCGAACCAAAATTCACAAACCAAATTCAAAAAATCTCAAAACGAACTAGGAACTCAACATGCAAATGAATAAAGGAATTTAAATTATTTATTAGGGCTTTGTAATTACATCATAGCCCACCAACGGCTCATCGAAGATCACCGCCGATGGAAGCAAGGTCTCAGTGGTGCCCCTGCACGACTTCCACCTGAAAACCTACCAATTTTAGTTAGTAACCATAAAATCATCTTGCTTGCATCAAAACCGAAACCAACACTCCAATTTCAAGTCCAAACTCAAGTTTGAACACCAAACCCGAAGTAGGTTTCGCACCCATCAGCAAACACACACAATAATACATGCATGCATCTACAGAATCATGACCATGAATAAAAGAGGATCATGAATCAAATTTCAGACTGAAATTTGGTCAAGAAACAAGAAGAAACCGAGAGAGAGAAGGGGGGGGGGCGAGAGAGACAGAATATACCGAGAGAGAAAAGAAAGATTCGAGAGAGTGCTGGAGTGAATGAGGGGGTAGGAAAAGGAGTATTTGTTGGGTTTAGGCAGGAGAAAATCAGTAATTGACCAGTTAAAAATCTGATTTTTATTTTGAAACTTCTTTTAGGAAAAAAATACTTAAAAACGAAATAAATTTTTAAAGATGTTTTTTAAAAGCAGAGATCGGTACAAAATTATTTTTAAAATTTAGAACACGAAATTAGATCTCTCCCCATAATTTTTATAATAATTTTTGAGCGAACGTTTATTTTCTACGAATTTTCCAAGATTGCGTACGATAAGAGAAATAACTTCCACAAAATCATTTTAAAATACCAAAGCATGAAAATAGATCCAACTATTATTTTTAAAAAAGTCTCTAAAGCTATTTCAGAGATAATAAAATAAATTTTATAATATTAACATACTCTGATGATTTACTAAAAATATTTAAAGTCAAATAAACCTTATTTTCACATAATGAACTATTTAAAAATATTTAAAAATTCTAAAATCACAAATTAATCACGTAGGGGTCAAATCACACTTATTCACATATCCCAACTAAACAAATCCCATATCCACTATTTTTTTATTTAAATGCTATTTATAATTACTTTTCGTATTTACCTACCACACGAAAATTCAAGCAACGATACAAATTTAAATACTCTAACTCAATTAATCACAAAGACACACATGAATCTTTTCACACATAATATTCATATAATCAAATTAAAGTTCCCTTTATTTATATCACCAAATCCATTTTTTCGTACAAACTTCTTTTAGGGGTCCCGTCTCAGCAGACGACCCGACTCACTTATCAACCAGATACTTTAACACTGATCATAACGTGACTCATCAAAATGGAATAATTTATAATTAATTATTTACTTACTAATTCACATAAATTTGCAAAGGACCAAATATTTAATAATTTATTCACATATTATATTTTACGAAAATCTCGAATATTACAGTTTTGTTGAAGGTCTGAAACCTGCAATTAAACCATTTGTCAAAGCATTTAAACCTACTAGCAGTGTTCATGCTATGAGTTTCCAAGATAGTAAAAATAAATATTTTAGGTTACTAGACATCTGTGTGGCCTGCTAAGATATGATCAGGGCCTGCTTTGGCTAATCTCAAACCTCTATTGCTACCAACTCCTAGTAAACCTATTGAATTTAAAAAAAGTAATCAAAGACATGTGTAAAGATTCAGGCATATGCCAGCTGAGGTTAAAAAAGAAAAAAATTACTAAAGGCCTATGTTATTATTCTAATAAGCCTCATGATAGACATCACAATTTCCAGTTTAAAGAGGCACATTTGTTTACAATGGAGATTTTAAGAGAAATGGAAATTGTAGAAACAGACTTATGTGATGTGAATGTAGAAGGAGAAACTAAATTGTATGAACCCAAAATCTCTGTTAATGCTTTGACAGGAAATCATGGTTTTTATACAATGAGAGTAGAAGGAGTTTTAATGGAGTGGTGTTACAGATCTTAATTGATTCAGTAAGCACTCATAACTTCTTGGATTTAGCTATGTCAAAGAATTGAAATGTAATGTAGAGATTTGACTCCTCAAGCAGTAACAGTGGCAGATGGTAATCACCTTGCATGTCAAAATGTATGTCATAACTTTAAGTCGCTGTTTCAATAACATTTATTTTCTATTGATATTGATTTCCTTAGGTAGATCTGAAATGATTTTGGGAGTTGAATGGTTGAAGAGTTTGGGTCCCATTCAGTGGGATTTTTACTAAATTGGAAATGGTGTTTAAAGTCAAGGGACATGAAATGGTTCTATTTGGTATTTCTCCTCAGAAGTTGAAGGTGTTAGTGTTTGTGCCCTAGAGACAACACTATGATGTTTTAGTTTAATACATTTGGATTAATAATGTTTATGTTCTATCAATTATTTCCTTTATAATTTATTAATTCTTAATTTACTGCGATATAAATGTTAGATTAATAAATTTCCTTGGAATATGATATACAATTCTATATCTTTAAGTACGTGACTTAGAAATGAGATTATGAGAATAGTATCAATATTCCTAAAGGTTCCTAATCGAGTATTATTATTAAGGGACAATAATAATGCATTAAGCCTGGTGTGTTTGTGACTGATGATCACATCTCATTGATCATAGGTATAGTGATACTAAAGTCAAAAACACAGGCATATATAAATGTACATGGTGCTAGACATACCCGATGTGAGATTCTACATGTCTGTTATGTCATAAGTAATTCTCACAGTGATAATGATGTAATGGTCCTTAGACCTGAAGTTACGATATTTCTATACGAGAATTAATATACATTGATTCCATTAAAAATTATCCTTGACCGGGTAATGATAAAAGTGGACATTGGGTATATTATGAATCGTATGAGAAATATGAATGATCTAGATGAGATTTAACCCTCCTTTATTAGGAGTGATATTATTGGCCTCTTGTGTGAGCTAGACTATGAAATGCGTGGCCACGCTCAAATGTTGATTTGATATGATAGTCTACTCATTGATCAATTAATATTACTTGGGTAGCAATGATGTATTACTAGATGCCGCTCATTGTTTACGATTTTAAATTAGATTCAAAATTCGTTGCCAATGTAATAATAACCTATAGGGTCATACACAAAAAATGCTTGAAGGATTATTTAATTTAAATTGGATTTAAATTATATTAAAGTAATTCAAATTATTTATAATATTAATTAAGTATGACTTAATTAATTTGATAAGTATTGATATTCAAATTTACTAATATTAATTATAAAATTCAGTTGGAATTAATAATAACTTGTTAGTCCCTTAACAATATAGCAAGAATTACAGAAGGGGGGTTGAATGGAATTCTTGAACCTTTTTCTTGAAATAAAAATGTTCAACTCGATTATGGATATATTTGTTTTGATTAGCACAATGCGGAATGTAAACTTTGAATGAATCAAAACATAAGTAATTAAAAACAAGAGTCTTTAAAAACTTTATGGTGGATTTAAACAATTCCACCAGAGATATATTTAATATATCGAGAGGACTCTGTGTGCAGAAATGCTCACAGTTGCTTACAAAATAGAACTGCTAAAAACACAGGAAATGCTAAAGATAGTGCTTACAAAGATTTCTCTGTTTTTGTTTCTTAGCTATCTTAGTTATATTTCTATTTGCTACTCTCTTGGTTTATATATTACCAAGATTACAAAGTCAAAAGAACTGAACAAATATAAAATCTGACAGTCTTGATCTTTGCTGCTTTTTCATCCTCTATTACCCAGTTAATGGGCTTCCACAGTGTACTTGTATCCAACTCAACGGCTGTGTGTCAGCTTTCACTGTTCAACTGATGTTTGAATCTTGATATGATCATCTGTCGACTTTCAGATCATCCATCAATGACTTAATTGATCATCTGTCGACTGCTATGTTAAACATCCGTTGATAGTCATTTGATCATCCGTCGAAGCTTTGTTAAACATCCATTGGTAGCTATTTTGGTCATCCGTCGAAGCTTTGTTAATCATCCGTTGGTAGCTATTTTGGCACTTGACTTCATTTCACTTCTACAGAATTACAAGACATTGCTTATGTACAGTTAATCAACCTATTCTGCATATCTAGTTAAAGTCAACATGACTTATATGCTACTCCAGATTCTATACAAAGGTGCATACAATACTGTGCTACAAACTTATTAATACATAAGCTACTCACTCGATGGATAATAAGTTAATCATCCGTCGGGACTATAATGAGCTATCCGTCGGGACTATAATTCTTATCCGTCGAGTGCTACATTATTTCACTAAGTAAAATCTACTTAGATGTTTTGTTTAGGTAATCATCAAGTACTCAACATATTCACAACAATCTCCCCCAATTTATGTCTACTGGAATTGTAGCCATAAATTAAGAGATACTTGATGATAACAAAATATTCTAAACATATATTTTTAAAGATAAGTAGATAGAACTGAAAGTGCTTCAATTTAAACAAAAATGTACAAGGTTTGGCTCACAGTCAGTTCAAGATGCTCCTTTAGTCTGAGCAGATTTTTCTAGATTCTTGAAGGTCTGGATCTTCTTCCAAGCTTTCTGTTGTTTTCTTCAATTTGATTCTGGAGCTGTCTGTGGAATTCTAATTCATCAGATTCTGAGAGATCTAACATTTCTTGCATTTTCAAGAGAGTCTCATTGCTAGAGATACTCAATTGGTCTTCTAATCTGAAGAATCTTCTCACACCCTTGTCATCCATGAATTCCATCAGCCAGTAGGGCCTTAGATGCACTCTTCTCCCTGTGTATGGGATGATAAGAGTTTTGGGTAGTGCATCTTTGGCTCTAACACTCCTTAGCTCTTCAATCTTCTTCAATACTAATCTTCTTACAGTTACATTGAACCCAAAGTTTTTCTTGAAGGATGAATAGACTTTGATCAACACAGCTTGGCTTTCTTGAAGTTTCCTGTGAAGAGGCCACTGAATCTCCCTTCCCCCTTTGTACTTGAACACCAACCTTTCATGTAGGTTTCTGTATGCATCAATTGCCCTTACCTCATCCAGCTCCACCAGATAAAGGTTTAGATCTGAGAATTCTTTGATGTCACACAAGTACAAGTAGTCTCCCCTGTTGACCTTGGGTTGAGCTTTGACTACTGACTTGGATTTGAGAGGTGACAACTTCACTTTCTTGACTGCCCTTGATTTTGCCCTTCTTGGCTTAGTAAGAATTGGCAAGTTAAAGTTAGGAATTGGTAATTTATCCCACTCTATTGGCTCATCCTTTGGCACAATAGGCTCTCCATGTATGTTCCTGTAGGGGTCCACCACCCTTATGTCTTCAAACACCAAAGAGGGCTTTGATGCTTGAGTTTCAGCTTGAGTGGATTCCTTTGGAAATTTATCTTCCAATTCCTTGTCAACAACATCCAACTTTCTTTTTGTTCTTTTAGCCAGTTCTTTCTTTTTTGGGGATTTCTTCTGTTCTTCAATCTTCTTCTCTGATTCAGTAGCTTGAGATGGTTGAGAGGGAATTTGTTGAGAAGAATTCACAGCCTGTAGCTTGGCCAAGATAGCAAACTGTTCTTTCTTTTGTTTAGACTTCTTTGCATCTAGAGCAGCTTGCCTCTTTTCCTGCTTCAATCTGGCTTTTTCTTCTTCCTTTGCATGAGCAAATTGTGGATGTCCAGCTACCACACAAATTTCCTTCCCATTTCTGAATATCTTTGCAATTCTCTTTCTTGAGGCTGAATCAGCTGGATCTTTGTAGAGGAGAATAGATCTTGACAGAAGCTTCTTTTCATCAGGCTTGGGTGTCTCATACACAGAATCCATAGGGTTCTTCAAAGATAACTTTGGATAGTTTGCCCTTGGTTTAAGAATTATCTCAGCCTTTGTAGTCTTGATGCAGGAAGATTGTCCTTTCTCCAGATAGTTCATGCTCATCTCATTCACATTGATTGACTTGACATGAGAGTAATGAATGGCTGACTGATCTGGTTCCTTGACTAATTGAATATTTTTCTGTATTTCCTCATCAATCTTTTTCCAGTTGATCAGAGTCAACTCTCCTTTATCAGCATCTTTCAAATTTGCTGCTGCTGCATTTATAAGATCTATACCATCTACAACTGGTGGCTTGGAGATAGTAATTGAAGGTACAATTACTTTGCTGATTTGAACTAGAAGTTTCTCCCCCTCAGTTGGACCTTTCTCCCCCTTACTTGATTCTCTCTCCCCCTTTTTGTTATCATCAAGTGGAGGAGGTAGGCCTTGTGCTTTAGCCAGTTGCATAAGAAGATTTGTCTGAGTCTGTTGATTTTAAAGAAGTAGAGCCACTGAATTCTCAATAACCTGAACTCTGTTCTCCAGCTTGGCTATCTTCTTGTCAAAATCTGATTCTCTCCTTAATCTTAGTAATAGATCATGCATGGTACCATATGGCATTATTGAATCCAGCTTCTCAGAGTTATATGTCTTTAAGTCAGCTATATCCTTTTTCAATTCATCCACACTGAGATTCTGTCTTGAGTGTTGGATCTTCATTAAATGTAAAGAGTCTAGGTGAGCTTGAAGAACAGCCTTGGTTCCAGCATCTGAAGCTTCCTGAAGGGCCTGCTGAATAGCTATTACTTGTTTTACCAAAGACACCTCAAATTGCCCTGGTGAAAATTCCTTTGCCCATGCCCATTTAGGTAAACTGAAAGCAGAACTTGGGCCTTTAGCTCCCCCTAAGTTCATGCTTCCATCCAAAGAACTAGAGTCATCATCATCAGAATTTACTCCAAATTCTTCAGATGGCTCTCCATCTTGAGAAGGCATTCTGTTCACAGCAGCTTTATCTATTTGAAGAGATTCTGTGGTGTGCACTAAATTCAAAGTCTGCTCTGCCTCCACATTGCCCTGAGCAGCCAACAGTTGATAGGCTGAAACAGGGTGAGTAAAAGTGTCAGCATCCAAGGAAATGTTATCAATTACAGCTTTGTAATGTTGCTGAAATTGTCTTTCCTTTTCAGCATCATCCACAATCATTGACTCACTAGCAATGGCTGGTTCAATCCTTATTTCTCCAGTACCTGCCTTTCTCTCATATTCTCTCTTTTGTTGCATCAGGGTCTCACCCTGGCTCCCCACCCTCACACCCTCACCTTCACCTACTAAGGTGGGACTCCTCTCACTCACTTTTGCCAATCCTGAATGAATGGATTGCTGAGATTAACTCTTTTCCTCTCCTTTTGCCTGGGAGCAACCCAGCCTCTCACTCAATGCACTCTCCTCTCTCAGTCCTAAGAGTGATTGTATTACCACCAAATCTTCTGCACTTAAAATTATTGAAGTTTGAAGTTGTGCAGAGACACTCAATGGATAAGTGATATCCGTCGGGTGAGTGGTAAAGCTATTCGACGGATAACTGCTATTAAGCTTATCCGTCGGGATACAATCACTACTCGACGGATGAGCAATATCCATCGAGAGAGTAGAAATGAATGAGGTGGGAAGAGAAACTATTGTTGACTCTGTGTTGATTGAAGTTATTTGAGACACAGATGTCACAATAGAATCAGAAAGAATTGGCAAGTGAGCCAACAAATCATCTAAAAGATGATGCTCACTTGCACTAGATTTTGGCTTCCCCAACAGAGTTAAAGAAGGGGAATCAGGAATTGAAGTATTTATCATGTCCACTTCCAGTGAGTTAGTTGGTGAGTATTGTGTTTCTGTGGCTTCTATTATGAGAGATTTTGGCTGTGACTCCACATGTATTGGAGCCACATCAATCTGAATTTGAGAAGGTGCAGGGACTGTGTCTTTAGCATCAGTTTGCACTAAGTGTGTGCCCTATGCATCCCCAGTTGTTTTGGATTTCTTCTTTCTAGTGTAAGTTTAGTGTGAGCTTGGGTCCCTAACCCTCTTGGCCTGTGCTCTTGGATGAGAGCTTTGTTCAATAGCCACATCCTTTTGGGAGGATGCAGCTAGAAGTGAGCTTTTGTCCTTTTTAAGCACTACAGTTTGTTGGGAAACTGCAGTGTGGCTAGGCTGGGATTCACTCAACTCTCCAACCTTATCCTTGGGGCTTCTTTGATGTTCACCCCTTCCCTCACCTACCTTACCCTCCTTCACACTCCCCTCTTTGGCTTTGGTAGATTTTTCAACTGGTACCCTTTGAGAGATACCAGAGGGGGTTTTCTTTGATTTGGATTTAGAAATAGCAGTTGTTTTGGCAGCTTTGGTAGGCAACTGTTTGGTCATTGCCACAGTTGCCATAGCCATGCCTGAAGTCAAAGAAATAGAAGAGATTGGAATGGTTGAGGGTATGGATGAACTTACCTCACTTACCTGAGGTGTCAGTATTACAGGAAAATAGAACATTGGCACATCCCTGTGATGGTTGGCTCTGTTCAAGTCTGCAATGATTCTTCTCTCTTGAACCCAACAAGCTAATTTGTTGTCAGGGTTCTCAAGTACAATCTCTTGACAAAGATGGTTAGCCAAAAGCATAAAAAATCTAGCATAGTAAACATTCTTTCCTCTTTTGGCTAAGTCACCTAGTTTAAAACCTAACTCATACACAACAAGGTCACTGAAATTGTAATATTTGTCTGTAACTAGCATGTATAGCATGTTAAGCATGGAAATGTTCACAGAATCAAAATTACTGATTTTTCCAGAAAAGACTTTAGTTACTACATCACACAAGTAACTCCATTCCTTCCTAAGACCTAGTCTTCTAATTTCACTTAGTTTTGCAGTAGGAAGTGCATAATGAATGGAATTGAGCATATTGACAATATCAGTGTCAGTGTGTCGTGCAGTTACATTATCATCAGGAATCTTGAAACATGCTTTTATTACATCACTATTGATACAGAAATCATTACCTTTGATGGTCAGAGTGATTGTTTTGTCAGTAGAGTTGTAGATTGCTGTTGTCCACATCTCCTCAACAACTTCACAATAAATTGTGGGTGATTCCAGCATTGTAAAACTTAACTTACAGTTTTTCACGAAGTCCATCATCTTATGATAGTCATCAGATTGCTGAATCCCCTTATTGACCAAAGCAGTGAAGTTGTTCTTCTCATAGATGAACCCAGTCTGTGACATGATCTTTACTATGGGTGCCATTGTTAGAGAAGAAAAGCTTGAAGAGAAAGAGGATTTTTTCTTGAGAGAGAATGAAATAACACAGTTGAATTTGAGAGTGATAAAAGAAAATGAAATAAGCTTTTATACTTTACTCAAAATCAACGGATAAAAATAATAAAGAGAAGTAAATTACCCAAAAGAAATTGCCTAAAACAACCATTTTAAAATAAACTGTAAAAATTCTACCCATTATCCGTCGTGTAATGCTTACAAACTGTAAGTATACTCGATGGATAATGTTCAGGGAATTAACGGTTAAGATTTAGACACTTCGACGGATGAGGATAAGCTGTTATCCGTCGAGCTTTAAATACTCCAGAAAAGTAATTAATTTTTATTTACAATTTGTATATCGACGGATGAATCAACTCGATGGATAATGGTCATCCGTCGAGATGCAAATTTTGACTTAGCCAAAATTTTCATCCAAGACTAAAAATCAGTTAAATTTCTGGCTACTTTTCAACTTGCAAAATAATTCAGATAAATTCAAGAGTAATTAAGCATACCTAACTCACTTACCAACCTAGAAAAGGTGGATTCATCCAGTGGCTTGTTAAAAATATCTGCAAGTTGCTTCTCACTTGGAACAAAATGTAACTCTACAGTACCATTCATTACATGTTCCCTTATGAAATGGTACTTGATGTCTATATGCTTTGTCCTTGAATGTTGCACTGGATTTTCAGTGATGGCAATTGCACTTGTGTTGTCACAGAAAATAGGAATCCTTTCAACTTGCAAACTATAGTCTAGCAATTGATTTTTCATCCATAAAATCTGTGCACAGCAACTGCCAACAGCAATATATTCAGCTTCAGCTGTAGAAGTAGAAACTGAATTTTGCTTTTTACTGAACCAGGACACAAGCTTGTCTCCTAAAAATTGACAGGTTCCTGTTGTGTTTTTTCTATCAATTCTGCAACCTGCATAATCTGCATCTGAATAACCAGTTAGATCAAAATCAGAATCTCTAGGATACCAAATGCCAATGTTTGGTGTTCCTTTGAGATATCTGAAAATTCTCTTAATAGCTATCAAATGAGACTCTCTAGGATCAGCCTGAAATCTAGCACATAAACATGTAGCAAACATTATATCTGGCCTACTAGCTGTTAAGTATAGAAGTGAGCCAACCATGCCTCTATAACTTGAAATATCCACAGACTTTTCAGTAGTGTTTAGTTCAAGCTTAGTTGCAGTGGCCATGGGAGTTTTTGCAGATGTGCAATCCATTAAATCAAACTTCTTTAAACGATCAAAAATATATTTAGTTTGACTAATGAATATTCCATCACTAACTTGCTTAACTTGTAAACCAAGAAAGTAAGTTAGTTCACCCATCATACTCATTTTATACTTGCTTTGCATCAGTTTGGCAAACTTTTTACAAAGTTTCTCATCTGTAGAGCCAAAAATAATATCATCTACATAAATTTGAACAAGTATGCTAGAGCCATTCACATTTCTGAAAAATAAATTTTTATCTACAGTACCTCTTGTGAAGTGATTTTCCAAAAGGAACTTTGATAAAGTGTCATACCAGGCTCTAGGTGCTTGCTTCAGTCCATAAAGAGCTTTCAGTAGATAATAGACATACTCTGGGAAATTTGGATCTTCAAAGCCAGGAGGTTGACTTACATACACTTCTTCCTCCAAATCTCCATTCAGAAAGGCACTTTTGACATCCATTTGATAGACCTTGAAATTGGCATGGGCTGCATAGGCTAAGAAGATTCTGATGTCTTCAAGTCTTGCAACAGGAGCAAATGTTTCATCAAAATCTATTCCTTCTTGCTGACAATAGCCTTTAGCAACCAATCTTGCTTTGTTCCTTACTACTGTGCTATTTTCATCCATCTTTTTTCTGAATACCCATTTGGTGTCTATTGGATTCTCTCCTGTAGGCTTGGGTACCAGCTTCCATACTTTATTCCTTTCTAATTGGTTTAGCTCCTCCTGCATAGCTACAATCCAATCAGGATCTAACAAGGCTTCTTCTACCTTCTTTGGTTCTTCCTTAGACAGGAAGCTGCTGTATAGACATTCTTCTTGAGTTGCTCTCCTGGTTTGAACTCTGGAAGACACATCACCAATAATCAGTTCAAAGGGGTGATCTTTTGTCCATTTTCTTGGTTGAGGTAGATTAGCCCTTGATGAAGAGACCTCAATATTGTCTTGATGTGTGATTGAGTTTTGATTGCTAGATACTCCCCCTGAGTTTGTTGATCTTTGATTTGAGATTGGGGTGCTTTCTATGGGTGATCCGCCTTGACTTCCTGCTCCTTTTGATAGCCCGACAGATGGTGAGTTTTGAGTACCGACAGATGAGGCAGGTTGTCTTCCGACGGATAATACAGATTGCCTTCCGACGGATGAAGCGTTATGTAACTCGACGGATGTTGAGTTTTGTGCTTCATTTGTAGTAGATTTGTCTGCATTATCCTTAGACACTGTTTCTTGATCACTCTCATCATCACTTTCATCACTGACCATCTCAACATTGTCGAATTTGAGGCTCTCATGGTAATCTCCATCTTTTAGTCCTTCAATCTTTTTATCATCAAACACAACATGTATAGATTTAACAACAATATTGGTTCTTAGATTGTAGACTCTATATGCTTTACCAACAGCATATCAAACAAAAATTCCTTCATCTGCTTTAGCATCAAACTTCCCATTTTGATCAGTTTGATTTCTCAGAATATAACATTTACAACCAAAGATATGAAGAAAGTTCAGAGTTGGCTTCTTGTTCTTGAACAATTGATAAGGTGTCATGCATCTTGCTTGATTAATTAGAGAGATGTTCTGAGTGTAGCATGCAGTGTTTACAACTTCAGCCCAGAAGTATGTTGGTAGTTTTGATTCTTCAAGCATGGTCCTTGCAGCTTCAATAAGAGATCTATTCTTTCTTTCCACTACTCCATTCTGTTGTGAAGTCCTTGCTGCTGAAAACTCATGCAAGATTCCATTTTCCTCACAAAATGCTCTCATGACATAGTTCTTGAACTTAGTTCCATTATCACTCCTGATTCTTCTAACTTTGAAATCAGGATGATTGTTAACTTGCCTTATGTGATTGATGATGATTTCACAAGCCTCATCTTTGGACTTTAGAAAATAGGTCCAAGAGAACTTTGAGAAATCATCTACAATTACTAGGCAAAATCTTTTCTTTGAGATTGACAATATATTGACTGGTCCAAACAAATCCATGTGAAGCAGTTGTAGAGGCTCTTCAATTGCTGAATCAAGTTTCTTCCTGAATGATGCTTTAATCTGCTTCCCTTTTTGGCAGGCATCACACAGTCCATCCTTTGTAAACTCCACCATATGAATGCCTCTAACTAGCTCTTTCTTTACCAGCTCATTCATGGTCTTGAAGTTCAAATGAGATAGTTTCTTGTGCCATAGCCAACTTTCATCTTGACTTGCTTTACTGAGAAGACAAGTTACAGATTCTACTTTAGTTGAGTTGAAGTCAGCTAGATACACATTTCCTCTTCTCACACCAGTGAGAACCACTTTGTTGTTTTGATTATTAATCACAACACAGGTTTCTTTGTTGAAGGTTACTGAGTTGCCTTTATCACAAAGCTGGCTGATACTCAACAGATTGTGTTTGAGACCATCCACTAAGGCAACCTCTTCAATGATGACATTGTCCTTTGAAATCAAGCCATATCCCACAGTATAACCTTTACTGTCATCTCCAAAAGTGATACTTGGGCCAGCTCTCTCTTCAAACTCTGTGAGCAGGGTAGAATCACCAGTCATGTGTCTTGAACAACCACTATCCAAGTACCAAAGATTCCTTCTATTTCCCTGCACACATCAAAATCAAATCAAGTTGATTTTGGTACCCAAGTTTCCTTGGGTCCTGCCTTGTTAGCTTTCTTCTTCTATTTTTTAGGTCTTAACTCATTTGACTTAAGAATTTCAGATTCTTCCTTAGTCATTTGGGTTGGGCCTTTGAAACCACTAGATGCAACAGAATTATCATGCATGTTATGGCTAACAGGAAATGGCATGCTTGGTGCAAACATGTTATTCCAGTAAGGCATGCTAAATGGCATTTGAGGCATATTGTATGCAGCATAATATGGATTAGGTGCAAATGGCATATTAGCAAACTGTGCATTCATGTTCTGTGTAGGCATAGCATTAACAGGCATGGGAGGCATGGCATTTATGTTAGAGAATTGAGGCTGAATAGATATGGGAGTAGGCATGGCAGATTTGCAATTAACAGACAAATGATTTACACTACCACATTTGACACAGATTTTTCTAGGAGCATATTTGTCAGGTGTGTAGTTATTATGTTTGTTAATCCCTACTTTACCATTCCTATTGTTTTTCCTTTTAGTCTCTGTTTTTACCTCTATCTTCTCAAGTCTGTCACTTAACTGTTTGACAGTCATGGACCAACATTAGCCTTCTTCCCTTTCTTGGCTTGACTTGACTCTCCTGAAACAAAGTTCTTGGAAACAGACCCATACTTTTCATTTAGCTTGGTTAATTTGGCTTTGCTAATGGGTTTGCCCACAGCCGACGGATGAGGATTTTTAATTTTCGACGGATTACACTTTTTGTTATCCGACGGATAGTTCTCATCATCCGTCGAGTCTACATCTGTCAGCAATCCATCTACCAAAATAGGTTCTAGTTTCTCCTTATTCTTTTTCCAGGCTTCATCACAAAAAGACTCAATTCCTTAAACCTTGGTGATTTGAGCATGAACATCTCTGGATGTTTTCCATGCTTTAATCACCTCCTGTTCACGATCGAGCCGCTTCTTTAAAATTTCTTCCTTTTTCAAGGACTCAGTTAATTCCTCCTTGGCAATTCTACACTCAATTTTTAGTTTCTCAAACTCAACAAACTGAGACTCAAGCACATTATTACTCTCACTCAAAAACAAGTTGTTTTCTTTGATTTTAGCATTTTCTTTAGTGAGGGACTTAAGTGTAACACGCAAATGATATAATTCTGTAGACATGTCATTTATTCCATCATTACACTCAGCTTTAGATAAATGTGCAAGATTTGTAGTGATTACCTGATTGCTTGAGAAACTTGTCTCTGTTTCATCAGACTTGGCCATAAGGGCTAGATTGACATAGCTGACATCCTCATCTTCATCCAAACCATCAGCTGCCCAGTCATTCTCTTGTGTAATAAAAGCCCTTTCCTTCTGTTTGAGTAGATCAAAGTATTTTTGCTTATAATCCACAGACTCAAATCTTTTCATACTGGAATCTGACTTTCTACACTCATTTACAAAATGCCCTGCCAAGCCACATTTGAAACACTTGAATTTTGATTTATCCACCATGTTTCTATTTGGCTTGGCAGCTCCAAAGTTCTTCTTGAACTTGAGCTTGGCAAATCTTCTTGAAAGGAATGCTAGGTGCTCATCAATGTCCTCCATGTCATCTTGACTCAGTGAATCTTCACTTTCTACAGCTAGCCCTTTACCCTTGCTTTCACAGGCCTTTGAAGTTGATTCCACAGCTTCCATCTTCACTTCCTTCTCCTTTTCCAATTCAGCCACTAGTGCAATGGATCCTCCTTTCTTCTTTCCTCTCTCCATTCTTTCATCCTGCTCTATCTCAAGCTCATAGGTCTTCAGAATGCCATACAGTCTCTCCAAAGTAAATTCCTTATAATCTTGTGAGTTTCTCAATGAGACTGTCATTGGTTTGCATTCCTTTGGAAGAGATCTGAGAAATTTCAGATTGGAGTCTTTAGTCTGATAGACTCTTCCATGCAATTTAAGAGCATTTAGTAGCTTTTGGAATCTACTAAAAATGTCAGTGAGTGACTCACTTTCTTCATTGTGAAAATGCTCATATTAGTGAATTAGGAGCTGCATTTTATTTTCTCTTACTTGCTCAGTACCATCACATATTATCTATATTGTGTCCCAAACTTCCTTGGCAGTCTTGTAGTTGATGATGTTATCAAACATGTCTGCATCAACACCATTGAACAGAATGTTCATGGCCTTTTTATCTTTCCTGACTTGTTCAATATCAGGATCAGACCATTCATGCCTTGGCTTTGGAATAGATGGTTCATTTCCTGTTGCAGCTCTCATTGGAACATGAGGGCCTCTTTCTATGCAGTCCACATAGGCCTCATCTTGAGAAAGCATATGAAGATGCATCTTTACCTTCCAATGATGGTAATGATCTTTATCAAGAAAAGGAATCTTGACTCCAACATCTTTCTTGTTCATCTTGCTGAATTATTTTGATCTTTAAACTCTTTGTAGATTAAGAGCTTGCTCTGATACCAATTGTTAGTCCCTTAACAATATAGCAAGAATTACAGAAGGGGGGTTGAATGGAATTCTTGAACCTTTTTCTTGAAATAAAAATGTTCAACTCGATTATGGATATATTTGTTTTGATTAGCACAATGCGGAATGTAAACTTTGAATGAATCAAAACATAAGTAATTAAAAACAAGAGTCTTTAAAAACTTTCTGGTGGATTTAAACAATTCCACCAGAGATATATTTAATATATCGAGAGGACTCTGTGTGCAGAAATGCTCATAGCTGCTTACAAAATAGAACTGCTAAAAACACAGGAAATGCTAAAGATAGTGCTTACAAAGATTTCTCTGTTTTTATTTCTTAGCTATCTTAGTTATATTTCTATTTTCTACTCTCTTGGTTTATATATTACCAAGATTACAAAGTCAAAAGAACTGAACAAATATAAAATCTAACAGTCTTGATCTTTGCTGTTTTTCCGTCCTCTATTACCCAGTTAATGGGCTTCCACAGCGTACTTGTATCCAACTCAACGGCTGTGTGTCAGCTTTCACTATTCAACTGATGTTTGAATCTTGATATGATCATCTGTCGACTTTCAGATCATCCGTCGATGACTTAATTGATCATCCGTCGACTGCTATGTTAAACATCCGTTGATAGTCATTTGATCATCCGTTGAAGCTTTGTTAAGCATCCGTTGGTAGCTATTTTGGTCATCCGTCGAAGCTTTGTTAATCATCCGTTGGTAGCTATTTTGGCACTTGACTTCATTTCACTTATACAGAATTACAAGACATTGCTTATGTACAGTTAATCAACCTATTCTGCATATCTAGTTAAAGTCAACATGACTTATATGCTACTCCAGATTCTATACAAAGGTGCATACAACACTGTGCTACAAACTTATTAATACATAAGCTACTCACTCGATGGATAATAAGTTAATCATCCGTCGGGACTATAATGAGCTATCCGCCGGGACTATAATTCTTATCCGTCGAGTGCTACATTATTTCACTAAGTAAAATCTACTTAGATGTTTTGTTTAGGTAATCATCAAGTACTCAACATATTCACAACATAACTCCTAATTAGTTAAGAGTTATATTTCTTTTTCTACTCTCTTTATAATATCTCTTGTGTGGCTGATTTTGTGTGCAAGACTTCTACTAAAAACCCTAGCCATCAAGAGAGAAGATGGAGAGAGCAAGAAGAAACAAGTTTGTTCTAGTACACATCCAATCCTTGAGTTCAAGCATTCGTGTGGATACCGATAGAGCGTAGATCGTGAGAGCGGGATGCGTGGTGATTGAAAAATCTTTAGATCTCCATTATTCAACTGATTGTAAAGCTTCTTAAGGTAAACAATCTGATCTACAAATTAAATATCTATTTTTCGCATGGTACCTGCGGTATATTTCGAAAATTCTAGTTTTTCATGTTTTTAATTACTGTTTCCGTTGCATTTATGTGCTCAAAACCTTTCAGAAGGTGTTAAAGGGGTTACCCAGTGATAAAATTCTTAGAAATGCCAGTCATTTGTGTATGTTACAGCTCACAAAATTAGCATCTATTGATTCAATAGAAGAAAGTATATCTAATTCTACTGAATTTGAGCTGCAGAAGGTACAAGTAGGGGAATCTACTGAAATTCAAGCTCTTAAACAGAAGCACAATAAAATTTTTGAAGAGCCTAAGACTTTACCATCACATAGAGGAGTGTTAGATCATCTACTTCCCTTGAGTCCAGCTGCTGCTCTAGTGAACATAAGACCATACAGATATCCTACTAAACAGAGGGATATAATTGATAAACTAATTCAGAAAATGCTAGACAGAAATATCATTCAAAGTAGTTCTAGTCCATTTGCTTCTCCTATTGTTTTGGTTGATAAGAAGGATGGCTCTTGGAGGTTATGTGTAGTTTTTATTCTCCAGAAATGGGAGCAATATGTTTCTGGTAATCATTTTGTGATTAGAACTTACCAAAATAGTTTGAAGTGGGTCTTGCAACAGAAGATTTCTATACCTTTCCAGCAATTTTGGTTGTCTAAGCTCATGGGATTTGATTATGAGATTGTATATGAAAGTGGTATTGAGAATCTGGTAGTAGATACTTTATGAGATTGTATATGAAAGTGGTATTGAGAATGTAACATCCCCAAATCCGGGGTTAGGATTGGGTGTCACCAAATAACTTTAAAAAATATAAACATGTATATTACAATAAATATACAGATTACCCCTTACTTCCGGATCGTTTACAGGTTAGGGTATGAAATAAGAATCCAACCTTCTAAAATTTATATCAACAAAATACAATTTCATTACCTCTTACCAACTCCCTTATCTTATTCATTCTAACATCCCCATCCTCTTGCAGCTGCGATCTCTCTAATTTTGCTGTCTATTAAGAGCTATTCACTTTAATCCTCATTCGAAACTGAAAGAAATAAGAATTCACAAAGCAATAGTGAGCCAAAAATGCCCAACAAGTAACATAACTGATTTCCAGGTATCAATATCAAAAGAAATTTCCGGATACAATCTTTAAATAATTTATAAACATTTTTATTTGTTTAACGTAGTTGAGCGAATAAAATATTGGCCTTTATTAGCCTTTATCATAAATCAAAAGTAACGCGCAATTCCCAGATTCATCTCTTGAATCAGGTCTTTGTCCGATTTTGTAACCATAAAATTTTTCAAGAAGGAATGTCATTAATGGTGATCAATAATAAATTATACTGGACACTAGAACCAACATCCGCACCCATACCCTGCTGATCATTTAGGATATAGTGCAGATCTATACCTACCTGTAGAGATCCATTCGGGTACCCAGGCACTATGGACCAATAATAAGGGTCTGGTCCATCCCCGACCTATAGGGTCCAGTCATCTCTGGCCCTTATCGTAACCATCCAGTCCGTAGAGTATTTTGATGTCAATTCAATTTGATTTCAAACATCCTGATTCAGGGTTTGCAAATAACCCGGAGTAATAGGTATTTGCTCAAGAAATCGCAAATAATAACAAGGAACAAGAGCAAAAAGGTACTTGCATAATTAAGAGTAATTGCAACGAAATATAAAATATTTAACTATTCTGAATTTAGAATAGGGAAGAAATACTTGCAATACATTACAAGGAGGTTCGAGAATACTTGCTTCACATGATTCGCTTTATAGCCTTCAAGCACCATTCAATGCACAAATCTACTCTATATCTACTCATTCCATTACCACACAAAATCAGACTTTGCTTTCACTATCACTGTCTGGCTTTAAATGCCTTAAACTAGGTGTATCTATCATAAAAGATGCTATTTCAATTAACTGATATTGTACAATTGTCTAGTCTAACCCTTATTGTCTACCGGCCCGATAACCACAAATAAGGATTACGTTTAATCACATAAAGTTCATTAGACACGTGGGCTCACAATTTTTCTTAACACATAAGCACATAAGGCATGTATCACATATTTCACATAACATATAACTCAATCCGTTTAAACACTCGACTCGATACGTCTAAAATTTAAATTGAGTTAAAATACGACATTTTGATAACTACGTGACTCAGAAACATTTATAAAATCAAGCGACCTTTTGAAACGAAAGATTTTTATATCTCGAAAGTATTTTTAATGGAAGAAGAATGTTTTTCTGAGTCTAGACACGAACGGTCTATTTATTATGAATACAATAAGAATAAATCAAATAATAATAATATTAATTGAATTTTAAATACCTTTATAAATTTTTTAAAACTCAAAATGATTTTTAAATCATTATTTGGCTTAATTATAAATAATTACATTTTACTTAACTACTTATACATAAAATTAATTAATTAAATGAATTAATCGATTAATTAAATCCATAAATATTTAATTAAAATAAACTACAATTAATTAAATCAAATTTTGATTTTTAAAAAATAATAAAGAATATTAATTTCCTGAATTAAAATAATTTAGTTAAATATTTAAAATAATTAACTAAACTAATTTTGAAATTAAAAATAATTTTTAGAATTTAGAAATGATATTTAAATTATTTTTGAAAAAAAATTCACAAAAATAGTTTTTCAGATTTTGTTTCTAGATAAAATAGATCAAACAACGGTTGACCAGTCAACCTTGTCGGAAAGGCTGAAGAACAGCAGTTGGAATATGGAAAAAGACCATAAATCGGCCGGCGTTCGGCCATTTACGACTACCCCCGATAATGACCAAAACCAAACCATTTCGGCTAGTTTTTGTCTTGATTCATTTCCAAATCGTCTCACCAACACAGAAAACGCAACAACAAGTATCACCAATCCTGAGCTCGTCCATTCTGGCCAAAACGCGGCCAAAATCCGGCGAGCTCGAACAAAATCCGGCCAACCTCAAAACCTAATCAAATTCATCGATTGATATACGTAAACAAAGCTACGGACTTCTATATTCCAACCCCATAACTCATATCAACAAACAATTAACAAGTAAACCGAAAAATCAAGTAAAATTTTCAAAAACTCATGAATTCAACTTAGTACTTCCGGGAATCGTTTGATACAAATAAACATATGATTCAATTACAAATCACATCAGGAAGCTTAATCAAGCATCAAAATCAATCAATAACCCTAGGATCAAAAACCCCCAAATTGAACATAAACCCTAAAAATTACCTATTGTTTGATGATTTTGAAGATTGAAATGGATAGAACATATCGAGGGCTTCACAACAGTTACTCATACTTTGAATTCTGAGATCCACATCACCTCCAAATTTGGATTTGATTCTCAAGAACAATTTTAAGAGAATTTCCAGATTTTCATTTATTTTTATGATTTTTTATAATTAAATAATAATTAAATAACAGATAAATTTTATTTATAGTTATAAAAATAATACCCCCAAAATTATTTAGGACCTACTTATATCATTTAATAAAATTAATTAGCCCAAAATTAATAATTAACGGGGAATAATTTTTAATCCAATAAATGCAAAAATTATGCCAAAATTTTCCAAAAATTATGAATAATCCAAAAATGGAGAAATATTGAATATTTGAAAGTCTCATAATTTTATAAAAATAAAAATATAATTTTTGTGGGCTTTAACGTCCCGGTAGGGAACCGGAAAAGTCATTTTTCACCAAACAAAACACTTCATAAATTAACTGGATGATCGGAAAATCACTATGATATACACCATATGATGCAGAATAAAGCCAATTACTCTATACGAAATAACATCTATTTAAATGAAATTTGGAAAGTATAATTTTTAATATAAGTTCATTTAACACGTAATAAAATACCCAAAAATATCCTGAATCACACAGAACACATATAACACGTAACATATACTCAATTATGATCAATCATAAATTATAATAGCATAAATCACATAATACTCATTTCATATATCATAAAATAATCATAAATTTTTCGGTCGTTACATTCTTCCCCCTTTAAAGGATTCTGTCCTCAGAATAACACTAAGGCACATATAATGATACTTTTTTTAAGTATCTCACTTACAATTTTTCAGGTTGACCTCTCAACCTCACAAGTCTTTCATAAACTTTAACTCACAACATCAATCATTACTCAACAGTCTCTTGCTAACATAATATTCTATCAGTTACTCAGACAACCTATTCAAGTCTCCATTTTATATATAATGGAGCTAAATTACCCTTCATGTGTATACATATATAAACACCTTATGAACTTGCTACACGTGTGGCGGTAAAGCCATCTTACTCACAATCTCCCTACATATCTTACTATCTCAAAAGGACCAACATAATGCATACTAACTTTCTTTTCCTGCTAATTCTAACCAATCGTGTTTATGAACGCGTTCAATAGCATTTGAGCCTCTTTAATCATTTTCTTACTCTTTTTATACTTATGGGAATGATATGCTAAGACCATGCCGCCCTCAGTTTCTAAACGTTCCTAATTCTACTCCAGAATCTAGAATTAAAAAGAGAATCTTAACTAATACGAGTGACACACCACTTATTACCGTACCTTAATTTCCTTGAATCACAATCGAATATATTCATCGAGAAAAAAATATTTAACAATTTAGAAGAAGATGTACTAACCTGGATACCTTTCCCACATATATTTAACTCATAACATTATTTATTTGGCTTTAGAGAGTCCCGATATAAAATTTATTGCAATGCTTTTCTCTAACCTTCAATCACACATAACACTCAATCCTATCTTCATGCCATATTATCAGAAAGTTTTCTTTTCATCCATATCTTGTATCATATTCTCGGAGTAACTTGAATCTTTCGAGTTAGTGATGTTTAGCCAACTCATATCTCTTAATCCGGCCTTACCTCATGCCCATTTATTCATGAATGGTATATCTTACTCCGGTTCAGCACGGTTCATAGTGTTTCCTATACTTCTGCAAACATATTAAATCAAATAATAATATTGATCAATTACAATCCATACTTGAATATGATAACATACCACAATCTCCCTTAAGCAATATCGAACTTACTCCTCGGGTAAAGTATTTATTAATAAAATAATGATTATGTTTAGTTAACTTATCCTTAATAATTCAAATAACACTTCCCTCGGCTTTGATTTTCAAGTGATTCTACTATATCGTTCCTTAACGAGCTATACTCATTTGTTTTTTTGAAATAGTTACAATAGTATGTTTAACCGTTGATGTTGGCTTTGATTCTTCGGTAGATATGACATTTATTTACATGTCCTTATGTTTCCATTCTTATGCCATGTCAATCAATACCTTCGTTTTACTCTCCATATTTAATTTTATTATCAGAATGAATTCCATATCTCCAGTTATAGGCGTTTCACTCTGTCCTTTACTTTAGCTCTAGCACACCTGACATTCATAACTTACTTGTATCCTGGACCATCTTATAAAATTTCTTTATCATCCTTTTGATTTCACTTCCTTTCCTAGTTAAGTTCTCCATTCTCATGACTCATTGTCTCTTCTTAATATAATCGATTCCTTCTTCCTAATAATTCTTATTTATTCATCATTAGATAAGCCATTTATGTGGCTAACACTAGAATGAAAGTTTTCTATTCATAAATATTTGAATTCTTGTTAACAGAACTATCAAAATCCATTAACAGCTACTTCCTTAGCCTTACTCAATAATCACTAATCGCATAACTTTTATTTCTAATCAACTCCCACTATCCTCTATCTCATATTTAGCTTGCTCGAATTGAAGATATGTTTCAAATTATTGGGGTTTGTTGTAACACCCCCAAATCCGGGGTCGGGGATCCAGGTTGTTACGAGTTCCATTTCCCTTATCAATACTTAATCTTAACAGTCAACCAACTACTGCGTACTGTGACCCCACAATATACACACACACACCACAAGTTATAGTATCAGAGATGAATACCAAAAATAACACAAGTCATTTTATTCCACAATTATAAACCATTTCACCTTAAAAAGGGTTTCTGAATAATTTACATATTCTTTGCCATTATTACAATTCATAAATATACATAAGTCTGGTACATCGAAAGTTGAAAGCCTAGCCTATTGGTAGATCCTACCTCAGCTACACGGCATCAACGCCTACAGGAAACTGCGGAACGTTTCCTATCTGCTCGCGAATTGGGAGCTTGATCATGTTCATCTTGTCTATCTGTTGTTGTGTGACGAAAGAAGAAAGCAAGGGTGAGCAACAAGCCCACCGAAATAATATGTATAATAATTAACAATATATGAGCATTCTCATAGTACTCATGAAAGTCTTGGTCAAGAAGAAATGAATGAAGTTTGATATCTTAACGCGACCAAGTCGCAAAATATTCAGTATATATGTATATATATACTTTTCAAAATCTTGGAAGTCCTCTTCCATGCATAATATACACAGAGTTCCAGTTTATAACTGTATAAAAATATCGTTGCAAGGTGATCTCATATATCTGACCTTGTCTCAACGTTTTTGTGAAAATCTTTGTCATGCATAAGATAATCATTAACCCGATATAAGTTGAAAAGATGAAGTTACAAGATACTCCAATATACTTATATCTTTTCCGAATACTACTTGAACTACCACCGTTCAAGTTATAATTAGTTTTAAAAGTTCATCACATAAATGAGACTACAAGACAAGATTTGAATAGATTCAATCTTTGAATATTATTATAAATAATGAAGTTACGAGATACTTCATTAAGTCCCGATATATATATACACCTATATATATACATTTCATACACTCCTTGAAAACCTCTGTTATGAAAATTATAAACAGAGTTACAATATCCAATAAATTTGGAAAAGAGAAAACCTTGGCATAAACCTGATATCTAGCTGATCAGGAAAAAATACCAATAAGTAACCTTTTCTACTAGTAGATGGACGAATTCCCCACTGGTCATCACCCTGGCCGCAATAGGAACTTATGCTGGACTGCCACTCAGCCACTTACGCATTTGATGGACTCCCACTGAGCCACTTACACTTTCATGGACGCCCACTGAGCCCATGTTGCTTATGCCGACTCAATAGATGGACTTACTTTCCGAACGTTGGGTAAGTAATCAATTCATTTATCAAAACAACAACCTCATTGCGAATATAAAATACACCACAGAGCCGGATCCCTTAGGTTTTGAGCGAATATTTAAATCCCCTTCGAAAGGAAGACTTAAATATAAAAATGAGTTTTTGGATCCGCTCTAACTTTTAGAAAATCATTTTGAAGACTCGAAAACATTTTTAAAAATGTTTGGAGTAATGCTGATTTAATAAAATAAATCAGTCCCAATATATTTAGAAAATATCTGAATATTATTATCTAAATAATATTCCTATAAAGAATAATCTTTACAAAAATAATTGAAGTAGAATTTTTAAAACTCATACTTGGAATGAATATTAATAACCAAAGATATACTTATACGAAAGTATGATCTTTTTTTGAATAATCGAAAATAAGTTTGATGATCGAAACATTATTCTGTAATAAAATAAAGAATATTATTTAATAAATAAGCGGAGTCATAAGTCCACGAATGAATATTCAAAATAATATTCATAAAATAAACGGAGTCATAAGTCCTCGAATAAATATTCAACTAATAATATTCATTAATTAAAATAAACAGAGTCATAAGTCCTCGAATGAATATTCAACTAATATTCATTATTTAAAATAAAGTTATCAAATAAAACTTATTCGATTAATAGTTTTGAAAACTAAATCAATATATATATATATATATAATATACTCGGGAACATCGACTTCCGGTTTTAGAAAATGTTCACCTTTGGGTCCCCTATATTAAGGGTATACGCAACTACTGCTTATCTCTAGCATAGGTATTATGCAACTATAAGCATTTGAATCAACAATTAGATATCAAGATTATGAAACAAGCATGCATATATACCATATCAACATGCTCCAATATATCGCAAGATTTGCTAATAACAATCATGCACTTGTCACAAGATAATGCATCTACATATATACATCACAACAACAGTATAACGGGTAGAAAACTTGCCTGAGCGACTGGGGGTGGTAAAAGGCCTGGGACGAGTCTAGTAACCTATAAACAACATATAAGTTGGAATTAAACCAAAGTCGCTTAAGAATCTAGACTTTAACCAATTAGACTCTAACGCTTGCTTTTGCGCTTAACGATTCACTTACGTCGCTCGAGTACCCTCGGCTCCACCATTTTTAATAAATTAACATTAAGAATTTTAAAGCGATTCTTTCGCGAGTACCTTAACAGCTGCCTAATCCACTTAACATAATTGTTTCATACCCCAATTAGTCATTTAAAGTCCTTAACCAAGGTTTCAAAGTAAGGCGAGGGGTAATGGTTCAGTCGCGAAACGCCGTTACTTAAAACTGTTGTTTCTCCTAAACCGTACATCGGATTCAAGCGAACCACATATCAAAACGAAGCTTGTAACATGAACTATCTAATCATGGAAATGATCAAAACTTAATAGTGAGTTCTCGGGTCCTGTTGTTAAGAACAAAAACAGTCTAAGGTAAATCAGGTATTATGACGGCTATGTTTACACGATTACCAAGTTTTAAACCACCCAAACAACCACCATTCAACTCACAACCAACAATACAACCAACCCTCATCCAAACCTTACTACATCAGTCCCCAAACCTTAAGATTTTCCAATTTATACAACCCCACACATGAACTACTAGCTATACTTAAGTTTCATTAACTATAAACAAGATTTCAACATCCAAATCACTATAAATCCAATCCAAACTCTAAACACACAAGCATCATGCTTCTCATTTACTATAACCATCAAAACCATCTTTATACTCAAAGTAAAGTTAGGGTTTGGAGGTGTTATACCTTCCTTGGAGTGATTAGAGTAGCTAGGAAGCCTTAAGAAGCCTTGAGAAGCCTTGAGATAGCTTAGGAATGCTTGGATCTTAAAGGAAATCAAAGAAAATAAAGTTAGTAATCTTGAAAACACTATTCATCATCTTATTCCTTGATTTATTGCAAGAGATTCATGAAGAAATAAAAGCTTAAACTCCTAGGATATGCTTATCTAATCATAAGGGACCTTGGGTAATTACCTTACAAATTAACAAAGCTAGAAACTTGATTTTTGGAATTTTTCTCCTTGAAAAAATGAAAAATCCGTGAGCTATGTGTTCTTGGGAGAGTATTTGCTTTGTTGAATGTTTTTGTGGTGGAAAATGAAGTGAATGGGATATTTGGATGATTTGTTGGTTGTTTAAAGTGAGTGGAGTATGACTAAGCATGACATCATCTTGGTGATTTCATCTCTTGCCACTTATCATCACTTGGTGGTGGAAGCATCTTCTTATGCTAATCCTTGCTTAATTGTTTGGTTAATGACCGCTTATCTGTTATACGGTTCGCTTAATTTTCATTCTCGTTTATCGTTTGAGGGATCATACCCGGGATCTTATTACATGGGTTCCCCTAAACCTTTCTCAATATATTATATTTCTTATATGATCCTCTCTTATAATCCTTGAATTTAAATCCTTTTTATCCTGTTACCTTATACTCAATTCTTTCGGTATCTGGTGGATTTTCGGGAAAAATCAAAGTGTTCGAATTTGGATTCTGACGATCTTTACATACACTTATATACCATATAGATTACTAATAAGATCTCAGAATAACAATAAAAGAACCTCTACAAAGTGTGGTATGAAAAGTTTTCTTATTCAGCATAATCAGCAAAATCACTATTCATAAGGGTTTCAAAAAAATTCCAAAAATTGGGGTTATTACATTTGTGCCAGTTATATGCCTTCTTTTCTACATAATCAATAATTCCCCTTTTGTAGCTCAAATGCTAACATTGCCAGTTTCTATCGTACATCTGATACTTGAATTCGCGAGTTTTCTGGTATTCTGGAATAATTCTTATTACATCGTCGTTCTATATTGGTATACCTTCAAGTACTTTAATAAAACCTTATTGTAGATGATAAAATTTCTTTAATCGTCTAACAACATCCTTATTGTCGTAGTTTCCAATCTCTTCTTTATTCAACCTCCCTTCTTTATTCTCTTCCTTCCTTCTCTTGGCTCTTATCTTGAACCTTTAGTTCTTGAAAACATTCTTCTATCTTGCATGTGCAAATAACTTTTTAATTCTCTTGTCTATTGCAAAAGGGCATTTTTATCTAGATAAGGTCTCGCACGCTTGCAGTAACATCGTGCTAGTTCCACTAAATTTCTGAATTTTACTGGTGTCTTTACTTCCTCCAAATTTCTCATTGCTTTGATTTCAGATCTGAAAATTATGTCGGAATTTGACTTAATCTAATTGGAATCGATTTTCATCTAACTGACCATAAGTTGGTAAAATTAACCAATTAACTCTTTCAACTGATCAATTGAACCAAGTGATGACTAGCTAAATGAAATCAAAGACCATGTATATAAAGTCAGTTTGGCAATAACAACCTCTTTCAAGAACCGAAATCGCAATCATTTGGAGTATCACAGGGATATCAATAACATACGAAAGTATACATTCTATCTTTAAAAATAGGGTATTTTCCAAAAAATTGGGCAGCATCTCTTCTATATTACTGACTACCAATCGGACTCAAGCTGACACCCATAATCAACCAAACAATCAACACCCATAATCAATCCATCACCATACACCGACCTCATCATTTTACCATATTTCAGAATATATCATGCTGATAACCACATACACCATTAACTGACATAACATACATCTTTTTATCAAACTAAGGTCATAACCAAACAATTATTAACATAACCATACTTTTCCTCTATTCTTTCAAAATATCACAAAATAACACTAATGAATATAAAATTATTCCGTTGTTTCTCAAAAATTTATTCCAAGATTCTTCTAGTTCATTTTTCAATTCAAACTCTCTAATTAATAATTCATATTACTTATATCTACTCATAAATCTGTTGGAAGAATGTCTTTAAATCTTATTCTCTACTGTTGACACACATACACACACACACACACACATATATATATATATATATATATATATACCTTTAATAAATTGTACTGCACCTTTCAACTGATGGAACAACTCATTTATTCTTGACATGTATTTATTCTCATTAATTAATTTGTTTAACTTCTATCAACCAACACAGGGTCTCAACAACATTATCATAATCTTGTGAAAAAAATCAATTGGTTTTAAAAACATTATTTCTTAAAAGATTTCGCAGTTGGTTTACCATTTCTTAATCTCTACTCATGACTTTCCATATTGAACTTTCGTCACTAAATCAGTTTTGAGCGTCAAATTCACCATAACTCACTTACTTGAGTTAGAAAACCTAACAGTTCCTTGAAGAACAAACTCAAAATTTATTCGTAATTAAAATTTCTTCGATTCTCAAACCTTCGTTACAAGCATTTCCCACATGATTAAGGTATGCTTTGTTTTTTCACGTATCAATCGCTTGTCTGAGTTATTAATAAGAATTCTTTCATCTTCTTCTACTGTCCAGTCATTCTTTTGCTTTTTCAGGTGTACACAACTTTACTTTCATATTTCCATGGTTAATTTACCTAATACGGTTCACCAATTAATCCATTTTACGCCAAAATCTTAAACTTGAAATATTTCATGTATAACAAATATTCGTTCCTGATTTGATGTATTCAGATCAACCATGTTATCTGCATATCGATTCTTCTTTGTGCGTAGATGTTCACCATTTATTGTTTTGTAATCATATATATATACTCAACATGTAATTCTACCTACTATACAGAATTATTTTCCCTTCTTTTAAACTTTCAAAGAATAGAGCTTACACAAGAAGATAATTTGTGTATATGATATCAATTGGAAAGCTTTTTAAAGAACAATAGTGCAACAAAACAGTTGGAAGGATCCATAAATCAATAAACTCATAATTAAGAAGGAATAAAGAGTATTGATTTATAAATGAATGAGACAACCATATTTTTACTCAAGATGGCCAGTCTTTTGTACTATATGGCATACAACACATGATTAGGTAGTGTCCCACCATACTCTTCGTCATCTCGAAAAAGCGTCACACCATAACACTACTCATCTTAATTAGAAAAAATATTTTGAAGAAAGAATGAGTTGAAAAGGAATTCAACAACTTCTTCTTCTTTATTTCCTTGTTGAATGGATTAACCAAAGAAGTTTATACTTATTCAAGGATTGAAAAGAATATACGCTGTCGTGTTATAGGAAAAGAATGATACTGTTAGTCGCCCTTTGCGTTTCACTTATGTATACTTTCAAGGCTCGTTCGATTAATAGATCATAAATCCACGTCATATCCTAACTTTAGAATGTCCTCTGCAATGTCTTCATAGATTATTTAATTATAATAAATTCCTACATTTTAAGTCTTTTATTTTAGCATCGTGCCTACACATTCGATACTTTAATAATTCGATCATAATCGCGTTCTTACGGGATTTATAATCATAGCTTCTAATTTCGTTGATGCCGCGTAGAATCTTCGACTCCATCGATAGAAATATTCTTCTTCTTCAATCGTCTGGAAGATTACTCCATTTTCTTCAACCATCCTCGGACTTCTTTTAGGTCAACGAACCCTTTTTAAGCTTTAATAATTTTATAAATTGGATAAATAATGTGTTTGCACATTAATTCAATTATTGATACTATTAAACAAGGTTTGCACTCTTTTTCTGAGAAAATATCAAACTTCTCCGTATTAGCGGGTCTACTTGGCCCTCTAAACTAATAATATAGAGTCTGAATCAACTATTCTTCCAAGTAATCTATTTCTTGTAACAAACAAAAAATTCAAGTAGTAGTTCGACAACCAATTTTTAGAACTCATTTTATGTAAGATCTTTTAGAAATTTATTAAGAAAAATATTTTTTGAAAATGTTTTTTTTTTAATTTTAAAAATCACACACATGGTCGTCATTACCATATAAATCATTTGTTATTCTCATAATCCACTAATAAGATACCTAATTAAAAAAATGACCACATAAGGGTCCATTCACCTTGACATATCTTCTACTCCTCCTCAGGTTTATTTTGCATTCATTAGTCGACGAGAACGTCATCTACCGTTGCATACTATCTCATTCGTAATTCTAACTCCAATGCTAATATCTAGTACTATCTTTATATTCTCATCATCGTCCTTGATGTTATAATTATAGCCAATTGACGTAATTCGACGTCTTATCCGTAGATAATTTCGTATCTCTTATTAACTTTAGGTATACCTAGTAAGGTAAATGTCGTTCCTTGCGCGGCACCCGAAAAGTGGCTAAAAATAACAGGAACATCTCATAAAAGTGTTTAGGGTCAACCCTTAAGAGTACCTCCAAAACTGATAGCTCTAACTTGATGCCTGACTTGCTTAGCAAAAGGCTGACATCTATGTTTCACTACGCAACCCTAAACCAGATCATATTAAAACTCATCTATCTCTCCTTATACGAAGTTCTCAAAAAAATCAATCTCATTTTCTTTTAAGACCACATAAAAATCAGGGTAATTTACCCAGTCTCCATCAAGCTGTCGACTCTTCTCAGCTATAGGATCTGGGTACTCAATATATCTATAGCGTTAGTATATTCGCCTTACACCTATCTTAACAACATCATATATTAATAATCAATATCGGATCTGCTAATCTTAATTCACACTCAACTCAACTCAAACTCAAAATGAGCATACTTAGGATCTTCCTTATCTTATATGACCTGTCAATCCTATCTTACTTCCACATATTCTTATTTCAGGGACCAATAACCTGTTGCTCTGATACCAACTTGTAACATACCCAAATTTGGGATTAGGATTGGGTGTCACCAAATAACTTTATACAATATAAACCTGTATATTGCAACAAATATACATATTACCCCTCAATTCTGGATCATTTACATGTTATGGTATGAAACAAGAATCTAACCTTCTAAAATTTACATCAACTAAATATAATTTTATTACCTCTTACTAACTCCCTTGTCCTATTCATTCTAACATCTCCATCCTCTTGCAGTTTGGATCTCTCTAATTTTGCTGTCTATTAAGAGCTATTCACTTTAATCCTCATTCGAAACAGAAAGAAATAAGAATTCACAAAGCAAGAGTGAGCCAAAAATGCCCAGCAAGTAACATAACTGATTTCCAGGTATCAATATCAAAACAAATTTTCGGACACAATCTTTGAATAATTTATAAACATTTTCATTTATTTGACGTAGTTGAGCGAATAAAACATTGGCTTTTACTAGCCCTTAATCATAAATCAAAAGCAACGAGCAATTCCCAGATCCATCTATTGAACCAGGTCTTTGTTCTGTTTTGTAATCATAAAACTTTCCAAGAAGGAATGTCGTTAATGGCGATCAACAATAAATTAGACTGGACACTAGAACCAACATTTCCACCCATACCCTGCTGATCAGTCAGGATATAGTGCAGATCTATACCTACCTGTAGAGATCCATTCAGATATCAAGGCACTATGGCTCAATAAATAAGGGTCCTCCATCCCCGACCCATAGGTTCCAGTCATCTCTGGCCCTAATCGTAACCATCCAGTCCATAGAGTATTTTGATGTCAAATCAATTTGATTTCAAACATCCTGATTCAGGGTTTGCAAATAACTCGGAATAATAGGTATTTGCTCAAGAGATCGCAAATAATAACACAGAACAAGAGCAAAAAGGTACTTGCATAATTAAGAGTAATTGCAACAAAATATAAAATATTTAACTATTCTGATTTTAGAATAGGGAAGAAATACTTGCAATATATTACAGGGAGGTTCGAGAATACTTGCCTAAATTGATTCGCTTTCTAGCCTTCAAGAACCATTCTATGCGTAAATCTACTCTGTATCTACTCATTCCATTACTACACAAAATTAGACTTTACTTTCACTATCACTGTCTGAATTTGAATGCCTTGAACTAGGTGTATCTATCATAAAATATGCTATTTCAATTAACCGATATTGTATAGTTGTCTAGTCTAACACTTACCGTCTACCGGTCCGATAACCATAGATAAGGATTACGTTTAATCATATAAAATTTTTCATAACACATAAGCACATAAGGCATGTATGACATATTTCATATAGCATGTAACTCAGTTCGTCTAAACATTCGACTTAATACGTCTAAAATTTAAATCGAGTCGAAATATGACATTTTGATAATTACGCGACTCAGAAACATTTATAAAATCAAGCGACCTTTTGAAAAGAAAGATTTTTATGTCTCGAAAGTATTTTTAATGGAAGCGGAATATTTTTCTGAGTCTAGACGCGTTCGTTACATATTAAACGAATGAACGGTCTATTTATTATGAATAAAATAAGAATAAATCAATTGATAATAATATTAATTGAATTTTAAATACCTTTATAAGAATTTTAAAAGCTCAAAATGATTTTTAAATCATTATTTGGCTTAATTAGAAATAATTACATTTTATTTAACTACTTATAGATAAAATTATTTAATTAAATATTAATTAATTAATTAAATCTATAAATAATTAATTAAAATAAATTATAAATAATTAAATCAAATTTTGATTTTTTAGAAATAATAAAGAATATAAATTTCCATATTTAAAATAATTCAGTTAATTATTTAAAATATTTTACTAAACTAATTTTGAAATTAAAAACAATTTTTAGAATTTAGAGATGATTTTTGAATTATTTTTGAAATGTAGTTCACAGAAACAGTTTTTCAGATTTTGTTTCTTGATAAAACAAATCAAACATCAGTTGACCAGTTAACCTCGTCGGAAAGGCTGAAGAACAGCCGCATGAATCTGGAAAAAGACCAGAAACCAGCCGGCGTTCGGCCATTTCCGGCTACCCCCCACAATGACCAAAACCAAACCATTTCGGCTGGTTTGTGTCTCGATTCATTTCCAAATCGTCTCACCAACACAGAAAACGCAACAACAAGTATCACCAATCCTGAGCTCGTCCATTCCGGCCAAAACGCGGCCAAAATCCGGCGAGCTCCAACATAAACCGCCCAACCTCAAAACTTAATCAAATTCAACAATTAATATACGTAAACAAAGCTACCGACTTCTATATTCCAACCCCATAACTCATATCAACAAACAATTAACAAGTAAACCGGAAAATCAATGAAAATTTTCAAAAACTCATGAATTCGACTTAGTACTTTCGGGAATCGTTTGACACAAATAAACATATGAATCAATTGCAAATCACATCAGGAAGCTTAATTAAGCATCAAAATCAATTAATAACCCTAGAATAAAAAACCCCCAAATCGAATATAAACCCTAAAAATTAAAAATTAAAAATTACCTATCGTTTGATGATTTTGAAGATTGAAATGGATAGAACATATCAAGGGCTTCACTACAGTTACTCATACTTTGAATTCTGAGATATACATCACCTCCAAATTTTGATTTGATTCTCAAGAACACTCAAGAACAACTTTTAGAGAATTTCCAGATTTTTATTTATTTTTCTGATTTTTATAATTAAATAATAATTAAATAACAGATAAATTGTATTTATAGTTAACAAAATAATACTCCCAAAATTATTTAGGGTCTAATTATATCATTTAGTGAAAATAATTAGCCCATAATTAATAATTAACGGGGAATAATGTTTAATCCAATAAATACAAAAATTATGCCAAAATTTCCCAAAAATTATGAATAATCCAAAAATATAAAAATATTTAATATTTGAAAGTCCCATAATTTTATAAAAATAAAAATACAATTTTTTATGGGGTTAACGTCCCGGTAGGGGCCCAAAAAAGTCATTTTTCAAGAAACAAAACACTTCCTAAATTAACTGGATGATCGGAAAATCACTATGATATACACCATATGATGTCGAATAAAGGCAATTACTCTATACGAAATAACAGCTATTAAAAAGAAATTTGGAAAGTATAATTTTAAATATAAATCCATTTAACACGTAGTAAAATACCCAAAAATTTCCCGAATCATACAGAACACATATACGTAACAAATACTCAATTATGATCAATCTTAATTTATAATAGCATAAAACACATTATATTTATTTAATATATCATAAAATAATCGTAAATTTTTCGGTTGTTACAGAGAATGTGGTAGAAGATACTTTATCCAGGAAGGTACGGTCTGAAATATTATGTTAGGCTTTATTATTGATTTCTTCTGACGTGTTTAAGAAAATAAAGCATAGTTATACATTGGATACTTATTGGAAAAAATTACACAAAGAGCTGCAATCTGATGTTGTCATACCTGGTTTTAAGTTGCAGAATAGTTTACTCAGGAAAAATAATAAAATAATTATGGTGCCTAATAAAGATATAAAATTATAATTAATCAAGTTGTATCATTCTTCACCTGAGGCTGGTCATGTAGGTAGGGATTTGATAGTTAAGAGATTAAAACATGTCTTTTACTGAAAATGGTTGACTAAACAGGTCAGACAATTTGTTAGGCTTTGTCAAGTTTGCCAAGCCTCTAAAGGATAAACTGTACCTCTCCTGGGCTATTGCAGCTTTTACCAGTACCTCAAGATGTGTTGGTGGATGTCTTAATGGATTTTATCTCAGGACTTTATAAGTCTAAAGGCAAATATGTCATTTTTGTAGTAGTTGACAGATTGAGTAATTATCCTCATTTTGTAGCATTATCTCACCCTTATACGGCTGTTTCTGTTACTCAATCCTATCTAGACAATGTCTTTTAACTCCATGGATGGCCCAAAAGTATTATTTCTGACATGAATTCAGTATTTTTGAGTAATTTTTAGCGGACATTATTCAGTCTCTCTGATACAAAGTTTTTTATCTTCTTCTAATTATCCAGAGACTGATGGCCAAACTGAAGTGCTTAATAGATGTTTGGAGTCTTCTTGCGTTGTATGTGCAGCAGCTCACTTCAGGACAAGAGGAAATGGCTACCATTTGCCGAAAGATGGTTTAACACACATTATCGTACTACTATTAAGCTTATTCCATATGAGGTTATTTATAATCAGCTTCTACCTTTGCACTTTCCTTACGTGGCTAGAGAATCAATTTGCAAGAAGGTGGATCGATATTTACAGAGGAGGGAGAATATGATCTCCGAACTTAAACACCATTTACAGATGGCTAAACACAAGATGAAGCATTATGATGATTTGCATAATCTGAGAGAAGTTTTAATATTGGTAATTTGGTTTAGTTGAGGTTGATACCTTATAAGCAACATTTTTTTCAGCTCTGAAGCAACTCTAAACTCAGTCCAAAATTCTATGGACCATTTAAGGTTCTGGCGATTATAAGGCATGTTGCTTATAAATTGCAACTTCCTGCTTTTGCTAAAGTTCATAATATTTTTTGTGTTTTTCAATTGAAGCAGTTTAGGGGTACTTTTCAAGTTTTCATTGAGATTCCTTCCTGGTTAACTTATTATGCATCTGATTTGCTGCCATAATCAATTCCTGATAAATATATCATACTTTTCAAAATTTTGGTAAGGAGGAGTATTTACTCCATTGGATTGACAAGGATGTAACCTAGTTTTAACCAGGTTTAATCTACTATGTGCTTATATACTACACAATTACACAATCAATCTAGTTGATATGATATACGTGAATAAGAAATCCTAATACGTATCCAACTATTGATTGATACAAATAAGTAAAGTCCTACACGACATATCTCTACAAATCATAGTAGTTATCACAAAATCAATTACTTCGCAAGATACAACTTCTAACATATACTGATATAAACTCTGATAACAAACTCTGATGACATCATCTTCTGTCAAATGCTGATTCAATAAATTCTGATATCTTTTATGACAAACTATGATGGAAAACTCTAATAGTTAACTTCTGATATCATCAAATTATATCTGATAATCACCCCCAACTTGAGTATTATAGAAATATGTACAAGTTCCTATTTGATGATGTAAAAAACCATCTAAATTCATAAATACAAACAAATATACAATCTTACAGTCACTGCATCAGAATTTAGTCTCCAGTCTAGAATTCTTGCATATCTTGTAGCATCATAAAAGAATTGTTTGAGAAAATTTTCTTCAACTATGTTCAAATATATCTCTAGTCTTTACTTGACATCTTTGACCTCTTGAGAAGATTCATCAGTCTGATAGATAGCATCCTTCAAATTAAAAATTTTACTTCTGCTTAAATTCAAACCATCCAGTTGAATATGAAGGGTTTTGAGTATATAAACTCAATATAAATGATGTAAAGTTAAATTAAACCCAGAATAAAATCAAAACCCTACGCATGATCTATGCTAAAATAGATATTTAATTTATAGTAAGAATCTTTACCTTAAAAAAGCCTTAAGAGTTCGTTAATGAAGGATTAATGGAGTTTCAAACCTTGTTAAATCACCACTTATCCCGCTCTAGCGATCTACGCTCTACGGTATCCACACGAACGCTTTTGTAACGCCCTCTAGACCCGGGCTATAAGCCTGGGGGTTACTAGCTAATCACCAAACCTGTACAATCTGATTAACAAATAATAAAGAAATAAATCTAAACCCCTTAACCAGGATCTTTTTAGGTTGAAGTATGAAAACAAGAACCACTAACTACTTTATTACAAGCCAAATTCAAAATCTTACAAACTCTCTTTATTACAAACCATTGTCTAACCAGTTTTAAACTAAGTTCATCTTTTATTCAAACACACACACACTAACTATCTACACTCCACCTGTTCGGGCAACTCAAAGCTTTCTTCCTGGATTGGGATTAACACCTTGGGTATGAGAGGATCCCGAGGCTTGACCCGCTTCTTTAGCACTCGAGCCCTGATGGGTTTCATATTCCTTCTTAACTGAAAACAATAAGGTGAAAAACAACAAAAGGGGTGAGCCAAAAATTGCTCAACAAGTCCGCAAAGTATAAATAATGTTTAAGCAATTTAAGTGAAATGGTAACCTAGGTATATCTCCAAAGATAAAGCCCCGCGAGAATAGAAAGAAGGCCATTACTGTCGAGTACAAATGAACTAAACTAGACACAAGTTCGCATCTATACCCTGCTGATCAGCCAGGATACAGTGCAGATCTATATCCCACTATATAGATCCCATCGGGAACCCAGGCACTACGGCCCATCTCAAGGATCCGGTTATGTCCCGGTCCTTAAGATTAATTAAACTTAATCCCCAAAGTATCATTATCCAGTCCATGAAATAGCAACCGAAACAATCGGTATGCTTTAATATATTCTAATCACCAGAATACATCAATATTTGTGCTAACAATAGGAATATGAACAATGAATTCAAATGAAAAGGAGAAATCAAGAATCAAAATGTAATATTAACAAGAGAATCAGAAGAGTGAAAGCGTGATAAGAATCTGAAGAAATATCACAACTCGGAAAATAGAATAAGGGAAAAACTTGCCTTCTGCGTGACTCACTGCAAATATGTCACCTTCTTCTATCACCGACTCAACCTGCCTTGCTCGCTTAGCTTCTGTTAGAGAAATAGTCTGGTTTAGTCATTTCGTACTTCAATTGCATCTTCAACCGACTTCACATCATTCCTATTGTCTACCCATGCGCTTATGACTGACTCGTACATTACATATTAGCAAGTAAGACTCGATTAACCATAAAATACACATAAGTACATAATCATTTTTATAGTTAAAAATAATTTTTAGAATCAAAATCGACTCGCTGATCACCCAACTGATCATTATCTGACTCGTTTCCTATTTTTTGGAATTTTTCGGACTTGTCTCGGTACGCAACTCGACTGATATTCAAACAAATAACAAACTCAACTAATTTCTAGAAGAAATTAGGACTTAATATTGTTTTTAATGAAAAGAATTCATTTTTCTGAGTCAAAGGGCTTTCGTTTCGCTCGAATCGGACTAACGGTCTATTTAATATCAATTAAACACGAATAATTCAATTTTTTATTCAATATAAATAATTATTAAACCCTAAAATAATTTTTAAATCATTATTCAAGAAAAATCAAAATTAAAAATGATTTTTCTATAATTTTTGGAATTAAAATGAATTTATTCAGATTTATTGAAAATTATTTGATTTATTATCAAACTAATTGATCATTTTTAAATAAATAATAAATAATTAATAAATAATTGAGAAAATAATTAAATCTGATTTTTAGAAAATATTTCAGAACTATTTATAATATAAATTAATTAATTAAATAATTAAATAATCAATTTTTAAAATAAATAAAACTGATATTATAATTAAAATAAAATAAAAATAAAAATAATTTGCAGAAACATTTGTCAGAAACAAAATCATGACAAAACAAATCAAACCCGGGTATTTTACACGGGTCAAACAGGTCAATTCCGGATCATGAAGAACATGACCGGAATTTTCCCACAAACCGGCCACTAGAGCAGATTCCGGTAGGCCAATTTCAGACCAAAAACAACACCGTTTGGTGTATTTTTACTTGGTTTCAATTCCTCACAACTGCAGCAACCTATTCACGGCCAAAACGAACCAAAAACATCTCGAAATCTTCATCTCCGATCAAAACTGACTTCAACTCCGGCCAGATATCGAAATCACAATATCGTACATGAAAATTGACGTTTAATAGTGCAAATTAAAGCTAAGAACACATACAATCAAAGCCCTAACATCTTAATAACCAAATATTCATAGAAATTAGAGAGTTGTGATTTGAAAATCGAACATAAACCCTAATAATCGTGAATCACTATCCATACATCATTCATTCAATTAAATACCATGGATTAACTGTAAATCATCTAACAAAGCTATATCAATCATCAAAATATCATAATAACCCTAGAATCAAAAAGTTCTAATTCGAGTATAAACCCTAGAAATCGAAAATCAAAAACTATGAACCAAAACATGAAATTGATACTAGAAATGGAAAGAACAGATCAAGACCTTCAATTTGGATACTCGAATCACTTGATTTGGTGTTGTAATCTGCTCGAAATCACCGATTGATTCTTCGACCCGACTTGGTTCTACCCGACCCGGTTTGCGGAGAATTTTGATTAATTTTCGATTTTTAATTAATAATTATAGTTAATTAAATAAAAATTAGGCAATTTATAGTAGTAAAATTAATACTCTTAAATAAAATTAAGGCCCTAATTCTACACTTTTTAAAATTTATAAGCCCCTAATTATATAATTTTTGAGTATTAAAATTTAATTTATGAATATTTTATATATGCAATATATATGCCAAAATTTCCCAAAAATTGTGAATAATGCAAAAATACAAAGAAATGGTTTAAATAAAAGTCCTATAATTTTATAAAAATAAAAATGTGATTTTTGTGGGGTTTTTAACACCCAATGGGCCCGGAAAAGTCATTTTTCGCAAAACGAGAAAATTTATAAAATACGTAGATGTTCAGAATAATGCAATGGTAAAAGCCGTTTGATAAAAAATAAGGCCCATTATTTTATTTGAAATACCTGCTTTAAAATCATGGTTCGGGTCGTAAAACGTTTTAAATGAAAGCTATAAATAAAAAATAAAATACCTAGAAAATACCTTAAAAATACCTGGACGACACAAAATGCACATAACACGTGGAAATTAGGGTTTGACAGTTAATTCCACATAAATGACACATTATCACACATAATTTATTATAAATATGATATAGTACAGACGTAAATTTTCCAGAAGTTACATCCTTCCCCCCTTAATAGGATTCTGTCCTTAGAATCTCGATATAAAAACAAATAAGGATATTTTTCTAACATTTCACTCTCAAGTTCCCAGGTTGATTCTTCAACCATAGGGTTTCTCCTAAGTACTCGTACTAAAGATACAGACTTATTTCTCAACACTGTCTCTCGCCGATCTAAAATTCTTATCGGCTATTCTACAAAAGACAAATCAGGTTGGATATCTACCGGTTCATATTCTATTACATGCCTAGAATCAAGATTATATCGCTTAAGCATTGACGCGTGAAACACATTGTGAATATGTTGCATATGAGGCGGTAAAGCTAATTCGTACGCAACTTTTCCCACTTTCTTCAAAATTTCAAACGATCCGACGTATCGTGGCTTCAATTTCCCCTTGTTGCCAAATCTGGTTAATCCTTTCCATGGCGATATTTTGAGTAACACATGCTCTCCTTCCTGGTAGTCCATATCCTTCCTTGCTTGATCTGCATATTTGTGTTGCATGTTTTGTTCTGCATTCAATCAATTTTGAATAAGTTCTATCTTTTCTTTAGTCTGTTGGATTAATTCTGGACCCAAAACCTTGCGTTCTCCAACTTCATCCCAATATACTCGTGATCTGCATTTTCTTCCATATAACGCTTCGTACGGTGGTATTCCAATGCTTGCGTGATAGCTGTTGTTGTAAGAAAATTCAACCAAAGGTAGATGCTCATCCCAACTGCCTTCAAAATCAATCTCACAAACTCGTAGCATATCTTCAATTGTTTGGATAGTTCTTTCACTTTGCCCATTGGCTTGCGGATGATAAGCAGTACTCATGTTTAATTTAGTTCCAAGACTTTCTTGAAATTATCTCCAAAATCTTGAATTGAAACAGGGATCTCGATCAGACACGATAGATATTGGAACTCCATGTCGCATCACAATTTCCTTGAGATACACGTGCACTAGCTTGTCGAGTGAAAATCTTTCATTGATCGGTAGAAAATGTGCCGACTTTGTTAGTCTGTCAATAATTACCCATATCGCATCATGATTGGCTTTAGTTCTTGGTAGTCCTACCACAAAATCCATCGCCAGATGTTCCCATTTCCATTCTGGAATATCTAATGGTTGCAGTAATCCACTCGGTCGTTGATGTTCCGCTTTAACTCGCTGGCATGTGTAGCATTTACTTACCCATTCTGCTATTTCCTTCTTCATATTTGGCCACCAAAAGTTTTCCTTCAGATCACGATACATTTTTGTACTTCCTGGATGAATGGAATATTTCGAATTGTGCGCATCTCGCAATATTTCTTCTTTCAGTTCTGCCACGTTAGGGATCCAGATTCTTGATGCAAAGCGTAGGATTCCTGCATTATCCTTCTGAGTTGTAATTTCTTCTCCCGTTAAGTCGTCATCTTGACTCGTCACTTCTTCTTGACAGCGGCGAATCTTCTCTAATAACTCCGGTTGAAAAGTCATAGCGTAGATAGCTTCTGTAGATTCATTGGGAACACGAATTTCGATTTCCAACTTGTCAAATTCCTTGGCTAATTCTTTACACGAAGTTAACACATTCAATCTTTCTTTCCGGCTTAGTGCATCTGCCATAACATTTGCTTTCCCTGGATGATAATTGATCGTAACATCGTAATCTTTAATCAATTCCAGCCATCGGTGTTGTCTCATGTTCAGTTCCTTCTGCGTAAAGATGTACTTCAGACTTTTATGATCCGTGTAGATTTCGCATTTTTCACCGTAGAGATAGTGTCTCCAAAGTTTTAATGCAAATACGATCGCTGCTAATTCTAGGTCATGCATAGGATATTTCTGTTCATGAGGTTTTAGCTGTCTCGAAGCATTTGCAATGACATTACCGTGCTGCATCAGTACACATCCTAATCCGCGGTATGAAGAATCACTGTAAATGACAAAATTCCCATGCTCGCCTGGCAATACGAGTACCGGTGCGGTTACTAACCGATTCTTCAGCTCTTGGAAACTTTCTTCACATTTGTCATCCCATACGAACTTTTCGCTTTTCCGAGTTAGCTTGGTCAACGGCGTTGCTATTTTCGTAAAGTCTTTGACAAATCTTTTATAGTATCCTGCCAATCCCAAGAAACCTCGAACATCTGTTGTTGTGTTTGGTCTTTCCAAACTCAACACAACTTCAATCTTCACTGGATCGACTTGAATGCAGTTTCTACTGATGATATGCCCTAGAAATTGTACTTCTTTCAACCATAATTCACATTTCGAGAATTTCACGTACAGTTGCTCTTTCCTCAGAATTTCCAAAGCAATCCTCAAGTACTCAGCATGCTCTTCTTCCGTCCTTGAATAAATTAAGATGTCATCAATAAATACAATCACGAATTTATCCAGATACCTTTTGAATACCCTATTCATCAGATCCATGAATGCTGCTTGCGCGTTGGTCAAACCAAATGCCATTACAAGAAACTCGTAATGTCCATATCTAGTACGGAATGCATTCTTGGGAATATCTTCAGCTTTAATGTTCAACTGATGATAGCCAGATCACAAATCTATTTTCGAAAACCATGCGGCTCCTTTTAGCTGATCGAACAAATCATCGATTCTCGATAGAGGATACTTATTCTTGATAGTGAGCTTATTCAATTCCCGATAGTCAATGCATAGTCGCATGCTGCCATCTTTCTTCTTTAGGAACAATACAGGTGCAGCCCACGGAGATACACTGGGTCTTATAATGCCTCGGTCTAAAAGATCTTGCAGTTGCGTTGACAATTCCTTCATCTCGACTGAAGCCATTCGATATGGAGCTTTCGAAACTGGTTCTGTACCTGGCGCTAAATCAATCGTAAATTCAATTTCTCGATATGGCGGTAACCCTAGAATCTCTTCTGGAAAGACGTTCGGAAATTCACATACAACTGGAATATCTTCTATTTTGGGACTTCCTTTCTCAGTATCTAACACATAAGCTATGTACATCTCACATCCCTGTCAAAACAATGGTTTGGTCTGCATCGCAGTCAAAAATTTCTTTTGCTGTTTTCCCCCCTTGAACATTACTGTTGCATTTTCCGCAGTTCATAATTTGACTTTCTTGTTCGCGCAATCAATCTGAGCATTATGGAAAGCTAACCAATCCATTCCCAAAATGACGTCAAACTCTCCTAACTTAAAAGGAATCAAGTCTACGGAGAAATGATGTCCAACTATTTCTATATCGTACGCAGGATACACTCGATCTACCGGAACTTGGTCATCATTCGCTAATTTTATAATTAACATCTCGCCCAACCATTCAATTTCGTAATGTAACTTATCAAGGAATTCTTCAGAAGTAGCTCCAGAATCAATTAATAGTTTTGAATTTACGGAATTCACCAAAAGCGTACCTGCAATTACACTAGGACTCTACACTGCTTCTTTCATTGTCATGTTGATAGTTCTTGCTCTGGGTTGATTAGGCGGTAGTGGAGGAGGTAATGCCAACACTTTCAGAATACTAGCTGCCATTGCTGGTCCTTTACAATTCCTAGCGATATGCCCTTTCTTTCCACACTGAAAGCAAGTAATTTCTGCTATTTTTCCTATTGGACATTCGTTAGAATAGTGCTCTTTCTGCTTGCATTTGAAACACATCACATCCGCTTTGATATATACGCCGGTGTGTTTTCGTCCACAAGTTCTGCAGTACGGCACTGGGACTCTGACAATTCCCTACTGACTGGGGGCTTGGAAACGATTACCTATTTTCTGGATACCTTGTCCTATCCTTTTGAAATTCAAATTTATCCGGGCTTGAAATCCCAGCTTCCTGCTGGATCGGTCTTGAAAACTTCCCTGTCCTCTATCCTTTTGAGATCTTTCACTTTCCTCTTCAATAATCAAGGCTTTCTGGACCACGGCGGTATACGTCGTTAACTCAAAAACTGCAACTTGCCCACGGATCCACAGTCTTAACCCTTCTTGAAACCTTTGGACTCATTTTTCTTCAGTATCAACTTGTTCTGGAACGAACCTAGCCAATTCAGTAAATTTGGCTTCATACTCTGTCACAGACATACTTCCCTGCTTCAGTTCCAAAAACTTAATCTGCATTTGATTTCTCACATAGCGAGGAAAATGTTTTTCTAAGAACAGCTCTTTAAACCTATCCCATGCAATAACATCTTCACCTTCTAAAGCCGTTTTAGATTCCCACCAATAATTTGCTTCTCCTCTCAACAAATAACTAGCAAAGCTAGTCTTCTGGTCTTCACCTACCTTCACTAGCGCAAATGCTTTCTCTATTTCTTTCAACCAAGTGGTAGCCTTAATAGGATCAGTAGATCCCTCAAATTCTGGAGGTTTAGCCGACTAAAACTGTTTGAAAGTAACAATAGGTATAACTGGTGGTATCTGGGGCTCAGGACGCGGTGGCTGTTGTAACATTTGCTATTGAATCTCCTGCTGCTGTTGCATTATTAGCATCTGTTGTTGCATCAGATGGAACATTTGGTTCATGGTATCATTGGTCTGTTCATCAGAATTGCTGTTAGAAGTCTCAGTCCTAGTCTTTCTCTTTGGTGCCATTTGCTGATAATAAAACAAGTGATGTTTCTTTAATAGTTTATTAAATAATTTATAGTAGGTAAGAAAACAATTTATACGGTATTAACAAAATTTAGATAATAGTTTGAAGAAAGAAAACAGTTTGCTTATTATAAAAATAGGAAATATAAACAGTTACATGAAATGTTTGTTCTTTTCTCTCTTTTTTCGACATAATTTAAAGTACGAAAAGCTGTAAAATAATAATGTAAAGGTAAATGCTGTAAAGCTGTAAAGACTGAAATTTTTAATAAAAGAAATTTGAAAAAGTTCATTTTATATATATGACACTAGCCTCAGGTGTAAGTGTTTGATACAAAAAATCTCGCTCTGCTGGTCATCAATGCGGCTACAAGTCAAACTAACTACTACCAATCAAACTGCTACTACAAGTCAAGCTACTATTACACACATACACACTACTCACTATGTCATACTAGGCTGCATCTATATACATCTGTCCTCTGAAGTCAACATCTCAGAACCCCGACAAAATACTCCCCAGCTCATCCCTAAGTATCCGAACCAAAGTCTGCGCCAAACGAAATATCCAGTAGAACTCCGCAAAAGAAGGCGGTCCCTCATGGGTTAAATCATCCAGCTCCCATGTAGCACTCATCGAAACAGACTGTAATCTCTGCCTCGTCATATAATCTGGATGTAAGGCGGCTAACGGTCCTCGGTCTCTCTGATCAAATAAATGCATAATCTCCCTGCACTGAGCTCTCCAATACTCCACATCATCTCTCATAACCCTGTATACATGGTATGGTACCATATGTGGCTGTGCAACCTGACACACTGACTCCTGTGACGGAACCCTCGGTATCCCTGCACCCTGTTGTGGTAACCCCAACTGTAAATCCACATCATGCTCGCCCATCCCCTCAACTGGGATCATCTGAAATATGTCTAGCTCGAGGGCATGTACTGGTATAGGAGGTAACACTGGTGGTGGAAGCTCCGACTCAATCCCCGGTATAAACTGATGCTCTACCGGAAGTGGAATCATCGGCTCAAAGAACTCCAATGGGTCAAACATCTCTATAGGGTCATGGACTATCTTCTGTACTGGAGGTACTGGCTCCTGTGGCAATGGTGGTGGAGGTGGAAGAGGAGGAAACATGAACTCAGATACTGGTGGCATAACTAGTGTGACTGGCCCGGTTACTGTCCTCTCAGAAGAAGCCGAATAACCTGACGACGCCATCTGATAATATACCAAAGAAAGAAGAAAGGTCACTAAATCATTCCTTGAACTAATACCTTCCTATCCTAATATTATCTAAATCCTAACACTACTCTTCATATTTGACTACTCATATCCTATGTGATCTTCCTATCTTATCTTAACCCTAATGTTCTTGTTCTCAGGGACCAAACCTACAGCTCCGATGCCAAACCTGTAACGCCCTCCAGACCCGGGGTATAAGCCTGGGGGTTACTAGCTAATCACCAAACCTGTACAATCTGATTAACAAATAATAAAGAAATAAATCTAAACCCCTATAACACTAACCAGGATCTTTTTAGGTTGAAGTATGAAAACAAGAACCACTAACTACTTTATTACAATCCAAATTCAAAATCTTACAGACTCTCTTTATTACAAACCATTGTCTAACCAGTTTTAAAGTAAGTTCATCTTTTATTCAAACACACACACTAACTATCTACACTCCACCTGTTCGGGCAACTCAAAGCTTTCTTCCTGGATTGGGATCAACACCTTGGGTATGAGAGGATCCCGAGGCTTGACCCAGTTCTTTACCACTCGAGTCCTGATGGGTTTTATATTCCTTCTTAACTGAAAATAATAAGGTGAATAACAACAAAAAGGATGAGTCAAAAATTGCTCAACAAGTCCGCAAAGTATAAACAATGTTTAAGCAATTTAAGTGAAATGGTAACCTGGGTATATCTCCAAAGATATAGCCCCGCAAGAATAAAAAGAAGGCCATTACTGACGAGTACAAATGAACTAAACTGGACACAAGTTCGCATCTATACCCTGCTGATCAACCTGGATACAGTACAGATCTATATCCCACTATATAAATCCCATCGGGCCCATCTCAAGGATCCAGTTATGTCCCGGTCCTTAGGATTAAGTAAACTTAATCCCCAAAGTATCATTATCCAGTCCATGGAATAGCAACCGGAATAATCGGTATGCTTTGATATATTCTAATCACCAGAATACATCAATATTTATGCGTAACAATAGGAATATGAACAATGAATTCAAATGAAAAAGAGAAATCAAGAATCGAAATAAAATATGAACAAGAGAATCAAAAGAGTCAAGCGTGATAAGAATCTAAAGAAATATCACTATTTTGAAAATATAATAGGGGAAAAACTTGCCTTTTGTGCATCTCATTGCAAATATGTCACCTTTGTCTATCACCGACTTAACCTGCCTTGCTGGCCTAGCTTCTGTTAGAGAAATAGACTGGTTTAGTCATTTCGTACTTCAATTGCGTCTTGAACCGGCTTCACATCGTTCCTATTGTCTACCCATGCGCTTATGACTGACTCGTATATTACATATTAGCAAGTAAGACTCGATTAACCACATAATACACATAAGCACATAAGCACATAATCATTTTTATAATTAAAAATAATTTTTAGAATCAAAATCGACTCGCTGATCGCTCAACTGATCATTATCTAACTCGTCTCCTATTTTTCGGAATTTTTCGGACTTGTCTCGGTACGCAACTCGACTGATAATCAAATAAATAACAAAGTCAACTAATTTCTAGAAGAAATTAGGTCTTAATATTATTTTTAATGAAAACAATTCATTGTTTTGAGTCAAACGACTTTCATTTCCCTCGAATCGGACTAACGGTCTATTTAATATAAATTAAACACGAACAATTCAATTTATTATTCAATATAAATAATTATTACTAATTTTTAAACCCTAAAATAATTTTTAAATCATTATTCAAGAAAAATCAGAATTAAAAATGATTTTTTCTATAATTTTTGGAATTAAAATGAATTTATTATGATTTATTTGATTAATTATCAAAATAATTAATCATTTTTAAATAATTAATAAATAATTAAAAATTAATAAATAATTAAGAAAATAATTAAATCTGATTTTTAGAAAATATTTCAGAACTATTTATAATATAAATCAATTAATTAAATAATTAATTGATCAATTTATAAAATAAATACAACTGATACTATAATTAAAATAAAATAAAAATAAAAATAATTTGCAGAAACATTTGTCAGAAATAAAATCCTGACAGAACAGATCAAACCCGGGTATTTTACACGGGTCAAACGGGTCAATTCCGGGTCAAGAAGAACATGACCGGAATTTTCCCAGAAACCGGCCACCGGAGCAGATTTCGGTGGGCCAATTTCAGACCAAAAATAACATCGTTTGGTGTGTTTTTCACTGGGTTTCAATTCCTCACAACTGCAGCAACCTATTCCCGGCCAAAACGAACCAAAAACATCTCAGAATCTTCATCTCCGATCAAAACCGACTTCAACTCCGGCCATATATCGAAATCACAGAATCGTACATGAAACTTGACGTTTAATAGTGCAAATTAAAGCTAAGAACACATATAATCAAAGCCCTAACATCTTAATAACCAAATATTCATAGAAATTACAGAGTTGTGATTTGAAAATCGAACATAAACCCTAATAATCGTGAATCACTATCCAGACATCGTTCATTCAATTAAATACCATGAATCGACTGTAAATCATCTAACAAAGCTATATCAATCATCAAAACTGTTGTGTATATGTTGTGTACTTGATGATTTCATGAACAAAACACCTTGGTAGATTTTACTTAGTGAAAATGTAGCACTCGACGGATAAGGATTATAGTTCCGACGGATGACCCATTTCGGTCCCGACGGATGATGACTTATTATCCATCGAGTGAGTAGCTTATGTAACAATAAGTCTGTAGCACATTTCTGCATACACATTGTTTAGAATCTGTAGTAGTACTTAAGTCATGTTGACTTTAACTAGATATGCAGAATAAGTTGATTAATTGTACATAGATGATGTCTTGTAATTCTACATAAATGAAATGAAGTCAAGTGCCTGATTGCTACCCAACGGATAAACAACAATGAATTCGATGGATGATCAACAACCCGGCGAATGATCAATAGCTCGACGGATGATCATGAACCCGACGGATAAAGAATTCGAATATCTGTTGACAATGACAACACAATCACATGCATCGAGTGTATGCAAATGGAATGTGGTAGCCTATTCAACTAGGTTTTCGAGAACAAAAAAGCATTGCCATTTCCATGCTATTATGAAGATGTTCAAAGATGCTGGAAGAGAGTAATGAAGTAGCATTGTATTAGACTTGATAGTTTTTGTTTTATTATCCTGTCTTATTACTTTGTAATCTTGGTGATATATAAACCAAGAAGCAGCAAATAGAAAGTTTTTAAAGACTCTTGTTTTTAATTACTTGTGTTTTGATTCATTGAAGTAACTATTCCGCATTCTGCTAATCAATTCACACTTATATATATATTTGAGTTAGAACATTTTTATTCAAGAAAAAGTTTCAAGAATTCCATTCAACCCCCCTTCTGTAATTCTTATGTCATTGTTAAAGGACTAACAATTGGTATAAGAGCAAGCTCTTGAAGAACAAAGAGTTTAAAGATCAAAACAATACAACAAGATGAACAAGAAGGATGTTGGAGTCAAGATTCCTTTTCTGGATAAAGATAATTACCATCATTGGAAGGTAAAGATGAATCTTCATTTGCTTTCTCAAGATGAGGCCTATGTGGACTGCATAGAAAGAGGCCCTCATGTTCCAATGAGAGCTGCAACTGGAAATGAGCCATCTGTTCCCAAGCCAAGGCATGAATGGTCTGATCCTGATATTGAACAAGTCAGGAAGGATAAAAAGGCCATGAATATCCTATTTAATAGAGTTGATGGTGATATGTTTGACAACGTTATCAACTGCAAAACTGCCAAGGATGTTTGGGATACAATACAGATCATCTGTGATGGCACTGAGCAAGATGAGAGGATGGAGAGAGGAAAGAAGAAATGAGGGTCCATTGCACTAGTTGCTGAGTTAGAGAAAGAGATGGAGATGAAGATGGAAGCTGTTGAGTCAACTTCAAGGGTCTGTGAAAGCAAGGGCAAGGGGCTTGCAGTAGAAAATGAAGATTCTTTGAGCCAAGATGATATGGAAGACATTGATGAACATTTAGCATTTCTTTCCAGAAGATTTGCCAAGCTCAAGTTCAAAAAGAACTTTGGAGCAGCCAAGCCAAATAGAAACATGGTGGATAAATCAAAATTCACATGTTTCAAATGTGGCTTGGCAGGGCACTTTGCCAGTGAGTGTAGAAAGTCAGATTCCAGTAAGAAAAAGTTTGAGCCTGTGGATTATAAGCAAAAATACTTTGAACTGCTCAAACAAAAGGAAAGGGCTTTCATTACACAAGAAAACGACTGGGCAGCAGATGGTCTAGATGAAGATGAAGATGTCAGCTATGTCAATCTAGCCCTGATGTCCAAGTCTGATGAAACAGAAACAAGTTCTTCAAGTAATCAGGGAAACAGAAAGAATCTTTGGTACTTGGATAGTGGTTGTTCAAGACACATGACTGGTGATTCTACCCTGCTCACAGAGTTCAAGGAGAGAGCTGGCCCAAGTATTACTTTTGGAGATGACAGCAAGGGTTATACTGTGGGATATGGCTTGATTTCAAAGGACAATGTCATCATTGAGGAAGTTGCCTTAGTGGATAGTCTCAAACACAACTTGTTGAGTATCAGCCAGCTTTGTGATAAAGGCAACTCAGTAACCTTCAACTCAGAAGCCTGTGTTGTGACTAACAAAGGAAGCAACAATATGGTTCTCACTGGTGTGAGAAAAGGAAATGTGTACCTAGCTGATTTTAACTCATCTAATACATAATCTATTGCTTGTCTTCTCAGTAAAGCAAGTCAGGATGAAAGTTGGCTATGGAACAAGAAGCCATCCCATTTAAACTTCAAGACCATGAATAAGCTAGTAAAGAAAGAACTGGTTAGAGGCATTCCTCTATTGGAGTTTTCTAAGGATGGACTGTGTGATGCCTGTCAAAAAGGGAAGCAGATTAAAACATCATTCAGGAAGAAACTTGATTCAACAATTGAAGAACCTTTGTAACTGCTACATATGGATTTGTTTGGACCAGTCAATGTGTTGTCCATCTCAAGGAAAAGATTTTTCCAAGTAATTGTAGATGATTTCTCAAAGTTCTCTTGGACATATTTCCTAAAGTCTAAAGATGAGGCTAGTGAAATCATCATCAATCACATAAGGCAAGTCAATAATCATCCTGATTTCAAGGTTAGAAGAATCAGGAGTGACAATGGAACTGAGTTCAAGAATTCAGTCATGAGAGCATTCTGTGAGGAAAATGGGATTCTGCATGAGTTTTCAGCAGCAAGAACTCCACAAGAGAATGAAGTAGTGGAAAGGAAGAACATATCACTTATTGAAGCTGCAAGGACAATGCTTGAAGAATCTAAACTGCCAACATATTTCTAGGCTGAAGCTGTAAATACTGCATGCTACACTCAAAATATTTCCCTGGTTAATCAAGCAAGATGCATGAATCCCTATCAATTGTTCAAGAACAAGAAGCCAACTCTAAATTTTCTTCATGTCTTTCGCTGCAAATGCTATATTCTGAGAAATCAAACTGATCAAAATGGGAAGTTTGATGCTAAAGCAGATGAAGGAATTTTTGTTGGATATGCTGTTGGTAAAGCATATAAAGTCTACAATCTAAGAACCAACATTGTTGTGGAATCAATACATGTTGTGTTTGATGATAAAAATATTGAAGGACTTCAAGATGGAGATTACCATGAAAGCCTCAAATTCGACAATGTGGAGATGGTCAGTGATGACAGTGATGATGAAAGTGATCAAGAAACAGTATCAAAGGATAATGCAGAAAAATCTACTACCAATGAAGCACAAAACTCAATATCTGTCGACTTGCATAATTCTTCATCCGTTGGGAGGCAATCTATATTATCCGTCGGGAGACAACCAGCTTCATCCGTCGGTACTCAAAATTCACCATCCGTCGGGTTATCAAAATGAGCAGGAAGTCAGGATAGATCACCTATAGAAAGTTCCCCTTTCTCAAATCAAAGATCCACAAACTCAGGGGGAGTTTCTAACAATCAAAACTCAATCACACATCAAGACAACAATGAGGCCTCTTCATCTAGAGCTAATCTACCTCAACAAAGAAAATGGACAAAAGATCACCCCTTTGAGCTCATAATTGGTGATGTTTCTTCTAGAGTTCAAACCAGGAGAGCAACTCAAGAAGAATGTCTATACATCAGCTTTCTTTCCAAGGAAGAACCAAAGAAGGTAGAATAAGCCTTGTTGGATCCTGATTGGATTTTAGCTATGCAGGAGGAGCTAAACCAATTTGAAAGGAATAATATATGGAAGCTGGTGCCCAAGCATAAAGGAAAGAATCCAATAGACACCAAATGGGTATTCAGAAACAAGATGGATGAAAATGGCAAAGTAGTCAGGAACAAAGCTAGATTGGTTGCTAAGGGCTATTGTCAACAAGAAGGAATATATTTTGATGAAACATTTGCTCCTGTTGCAAGGCTTGAAGCCATCAGAATCTTCTTAGCCTATGCAGCCCATGCCAATTTCAAGGTCTATCAAATGGATGTCAAAAGTGCCTTTCTGAATGGAGATTTGGAGGAGGAAGTCTATGTCAGTCAATCTCCTGGTTTTGAAGATCCAAATTTTCCAGAACATGTCTATTATCTTTTGAAAGCACTTTATGGATTAAAGCAAGCACCTAGAGCCTGGTATGACACTTTATCAAAGTTCCTTTTGGAAAATCATTTCACAAGAGGTACTGTAGATTAAACTTTATTCTTTAGAAATGTTAATGGCTCTAGTATACTTGTTCCAATTTATGTAGATGATATTATTTTTGGCTCTACAGATGAGAAATTTTGTAAAAAGTTTGCCAAATTGATGCAAAGTAAGTATGAAATGAGTATGATGGGAGAACTAACTTACTTTCTTGGGTTGCAAGTTAAGCAAGTTAGTGATGGAATATTCATTAGTCAAACTAAATATATTTTTGATCTTTTAAAGAAGTTTGATCTAATGGATTGCACATCTGCAAAAACTCCCATGGCCACTGCAACTAAGCTTGAATTAAACACTACTGAAAAGTCTGTGGATATTTCAAGTTATAGGGGCATGGTTGGCTCACTTCTGTACTTAACAGCTAGTAGGCCAGATATAATGTTTGCTACATATTTATGTGCTAGATTTTAGGCTGATCCTATAGAATCTCACTTAATAGCTATTAAGAGAATTTTTAGATATCTAAAGGGAACACCAAAACTTGGCATTTGGTACCCTAGAGATTCTGGTTTTGATCTAACTGGTTACTCAGATGCAGATTATGCAGGTTGTAGAATTGATAGAAAAATTACAATAGGAACCTGTCAATTTCTAGGAAACAAGCTTGTATCCTGGTTCAGTAAAAAGCAAAATTCAGTTTCTACTTCTACATCTGAAGCTGAATATATTGCTGCTGGCAGTTGCTGTGCACAGATTTTATGGATGAAAAATCAATTGCTAGACTATGGTATACAAGTTGAAAGGATTCCTATTTTCTGTGATAACACAAGTGCAATTGCCATCACTGAAAATCCAGTACAACATTCAAGGACAAAGCACATAGATATCAAGCACCACTTCATAAGGGAACATGTAATGAATGGTACTGTGGAACTACATTTTTTTCCAAGTGAGAAGTAGCTTGCAGATATCTTTATTAAACCACTGGATGAATCCACCTTTTCAAGGTTGGTAAGTGAGTTAGGTATGCTTAATTATTCTTAAATCTATATGAGATAATTTGCAAGTTGAAATGCAGCCAGAAATTTAATTGATTTTTAAATCTTGGATGAAATTTTGGCTAAGTCAAAATTTATATCTCAATGGATGATCTTTATCCATCGAGTTTGATCATCCGTCGGTATACTATTTTCTAATTAAAATCAATTATTTTTCTGGAATATTTTATGACTCGACGGATAACAGTCTATCCTCATCCTTCGAATTATCTTAATCTCAGCCGTTAATTCCCTGAACATTATCCATCGAGTATAATTACAGTTTGTAAGCATAACACGATGGATAATGGGTGGAATTTTTACAGTTTATTTTTAAACGGCTATTTTAGGCAATTTTAATTGGTTACTTTATTTTACTTTATTATTTTTAGCAGTTATTTTTGAGATAGTATAAAAGCTTATTTCATTTCTATTGCTTTTCTTTTATCATTCTCAAATCAACTGCTTCAATTTCTTTCTCTTTCAAAGCATTTACTCTCTCTCTTCAAGCTCTTATTCTCTAACAATGGTGCCCGTTGTCAAGATTATGTCTCAAACTGGATTTATTTATGAGAAGAACAATTTCACTGCACTAGTAAACAAGGGTATTCAGCAATCTGGTGACTATCACAAGATGATGGACTTTGTGAAGAATTGCAAGCTTAGCTATGCCATGCTGGAATCTCCCACAATCTTTTGTGAAGTTGTTGAAGAGATGTGGACCACTGCTACATACACCTCAACAGATAAGACCATTACTCTAACCATTAAAGATAAAGAATTATGTATCAATAGTGATGTTATAAAAGCATGTTTCAAGATTCCTGATAACACTGTGACCTCACCACACACTGACACTGATATAATCAATATGCTTAATTCCATGAACTATGCTCTTTCTACTTCTAAGTTAAGTGACATTAAAAGATTGGGTCTTAGGAAGGAATGGAGTTTTATGTGTGATATAGTGACAAAGGTATTTTCAGGTGAAGTCAGTAATTTTGATTCAGTCAATATCTCTGTGCTTAACATGCTCTACATGCTAGTTACAAATAAGTTCTATAATTTCAGTGACCTTGTTTTGTTTGAGTTGGGTTTCAAACTAGGAGAGTTAAATAAGAGAGGTAAGAATGTGTATTATGCTAGATTCTTTATGATGTTAGCTAACCATCTCTCTGAGGGTATTGTGCTTGAGAACCCTAACAACAAATTAGATTGTTGGGTTCAAGAGAGAAGGCTCATTGCAGATTTGAACAGGGCCAATCATCACAAGGAGGTGCCACTATTCTATTTCCCTGTAATGGAAGCACCTCAGGTAAGTGAGGTAAGTTCATCTATTCCTACTACTATTCCAACCTCACTAATTTCTTTGAGTTCTGGTGTGGCTATGGCAACTGTGTCAATGACCCAACAGTTGCCTACCCAAGCTACCAAACCTGCAAATATTTCAAAACCCAAATCAAAGAAAGCCCCCTCTGGTACCTCTCAAAAGATGCCAATTGCAAAATCCACCAAAACCAAAGAGGGGAGTGTGAAGGTGGGTAAGACAGGTGAGGGAAGGGGTGAACATAAAAGAAACCCTAAGAATAAGGATGGAGAGTTGAGTGGTTCCCAGCCTAGCCACACTATAGTTTCCCAACAAACTGCAGTGCTTAAAAAGGATAAAAGCTCATTTTGAGCTGCATCCTCCCAAAAGGATGTGGTTATTGAACAAAGCTCTCAACCAAGAGAACAGGCCAAGAGGTTTAGGGACACAAGCTCACCCCAAACTTATACCAGAAAGAAGAAATCTAAAACCCTTGGGGATGCACAGGGTACACACACTGTGCAAACTGGTGCTAAAGACACAGTCACTGCACCTTCACAAATTCAGTTTGATGTGACTCCAATAAATGTGGAGTCACAACCAAAATCTCTAGTAATAGAAGCACCTCAAACACCAAACTCACCCACAAACTCACTGGATGTGGATATGATAAACACATCAATTCCTGATTCCCCTTCTTTAACTTTATTGGGGAAGCGAAAATCTAGTGCAAGTGAGCATCATCTTTTAGATGATTTGTTGGCTCACTTGCCCATTCTTTTAGGAACTGTTGAATCATCTGTGCCCAAAATATCTTCAATCAGCAGAGTCTCCACAATAGTTTCCATTCCTAGTTCATTCATTTCTACTCTCTCGATGGATATTGCTCATCCGTCGAGTAGTGATTGTATCCCGACAGATAAGCTTAATAGCAGTTATCCGTCGGATAGCAAAACCACTCACCCGATGGATATCACTCATCTGTCGAGTATCTCTGCACAGCTTCAAAGTTCATTTATTTCAAGTGCAGAAGAATTAGTGGTTGTACAGTCACTATTAGGATTGAGAGAGAAGAGTGTTATGAGTGAGAGTCTGGGTTGCTCCCAGGGAAAAAGAGAGGAAATGAGTGATATTATGCAATCCATTTTTTCAGGATTGGAAAAAGAAAGTGAGAGGAGTCCCACCTTAGATGGTGAAGGTGAGGGTGTGAGGGTGGGGAGCCAGGGTGAGACCCTGATGCAACAAAAGAGAGAAAATGAGAGAAATGCAGGTACTAGAACTATAAGGATGGATGTCATTGCTAGTGAGTCAATGAATGTCCAGGATGCAGACAGGGAGGGATTATCTCAGCAACCTAAAGCTGTTATAGATTCCACCTCCCTTGATGTTGAGGCATTTACTCACCCTGTTCCAACTTATCAACTTCTAGCTGAACAGGGCAATGGCAATGCAGAAAGGATGCTCAATCTGTTGCATACCACACAGTCTATGATAAGAGCTAAGGATGCCATCACAGATTTGCCCTCTACAGCTGGTAATGTGGATTATGAGACTGATGGCTCAGCTGATTTCTTTGGTGGTGAAAGTGGGGATAGTGAAGATAAAGCAATAGACATAGAGGGAGAAGTAGGTTCCTGTTCAAGATCAGGTATGCCATCATAGGCATTTTCAAAGCACTGTGATTAGCACTACTTCAAGACAACCCTGATCCAGCTAATCAATCAGACAAATACTGCTCTTCAAACCACTACAAATGCCAGCACCAAGAAGCTCCTTCAGGAACATCTAGCCTCACTGCAACTTCAACAAATTCAAGGCTTCCAATATGCTAGGGATGTAAACACCATCAAGGGTGATATTGAGGAGATGAAGGCCATTTCAGACAAGATGGATTCTAAGCTTCCAGAAGCTATAATGCTTGACATCAAGAGGCAATTAAGGAAAAATTCTGATCTTGCAACCAAGATAGATGCCTTGGATACAAGAATGTCAGCCATGGAAGCATCTTTAACAGCCATTCATCTTCATCAAGCTCAATAGACAGATTTACTTCAAAAACTGGTGGCTGCTCAAACCTCCTCCTCCACTCAACTTGATGATAACAAAAAGGGGGAGAAAGGACCAAGTGAGGGGGAGAGGCTTCAAATTCAAATCAGTAAAGTAATTGTGCCTTCAATTACTATCTCAAAGCCACCAGTTACAAACAGTATAGATCTGATAAATGCAGCAGCAACCAACATTGGAGCAGCTGAAATGAAGCAGTTGAAGCCAATCAACTGGGAGAAGATTGATGAGGATATACAAAAGAAGTTTGGACTAGTCAAGGAGCCGGTAAATTCAGCCATCCATCACTCTCAAGTCAAGCAAATTTCTGTGAATGAGATGAGCATGAACTATCTGGAAAGGGGACAGTCATCCTGCATCAAATCTCCAAAAACTAAAATAATTCTGAAACCAAGGGTGAACTATCCAAAATCATCATTGAAGAACCCTTTGGATACTGTGTATGAGACACCTAAGCCTGATGAAAAGAAGCTTCTGTCAAGGTCAATTGCTTTCTACAAAGATCCAGCTGATTCAGCTTTGAAAAAGAGAATTGCTAAAGTTTTCAGGAATGGGAAAGAAATTTGTGTAGTGGTTGGACACCCTCAATTTGCTGAAGCAAAGAGAGAAAAAAGGCCAGATTGAAGCAGGAAAAGAAACAAGCTGCTCTAGATGCTAAAAAGGCTAAACAAAAGAAAGAGCAAATTGCCATCTTGGCCAAGCTACATGCTGTAAATTCATCACAACAAATTCCTGCTCAGCCATCTAAAATCATTAAATCTCAAGATCCAAAGAAGCAATTTGAACAATAGAAGAAAGCTCTAAGAATCAAGGAATTGGCTAAAAGAACCAAAAGGAAACTGGACATTGTTGATAAGGAATTGGAGAATCAGTTTCCCAAGGAATCCACTCCTACTACAACTCAAGCATCAAAACCCTCTGTGGTATTTGAAGATATCAAGGTAGTGGATCCTTACAGGAATATTCATGGTGAACCTATTGTGCCTAAGGATGAGCCAATATAATGGGACAACATACCAATTCCCGACTTCAATTTACCAATCCTCAGCAAGCCAAAAAGAACAAAGTCAAGAGCAGTCAAGAAAGTGAAGTTGTCACCTCTCAAATCCAAATCTCTAGTCAAAGCTCAATCTAAAGTCAACAAAGGAGATTATATGTACTTGTGTGACATCAAGGAGTTTTCTGATCTAAACCTCTATCTAGATGAACTATATGAAGTGAGAGGAATTGATACATACAGAAACCTACCTGAAAGGTTAGTGTTCAAGTACAAGGGAGGAAAGGAGATTCAGTGGCCACTTCACAGGATCCTTCAAGAAAGCGAAGCTGTACTGATTAAGGTTTATTCATCTTTCAAGAAGAACTTTGGGTTCAATGTTACTGCAAGAAGATTGGTTCTGAAGTAGATTGAAGAACTAAGGAGTGTTAGAGCTAAAGATGCACTCCCAAAGACTCTAATCATCCCTTACACAGGGAGAAGAGTGCATCTAAGGCCCTACTGGCTGATGGAGTTCATGGATGACAAAGGAGTGAGAAGATTTTTCAGATTAGAAGACCAATTGAGCATCTCTAGCAATGAGACTCTCTTGGAAATGCAAGAAAAGCTAAATCTCTCATAATCTGATGAACTGGAATTCCACAGACAGCTTCAAAATTAGATTGAAGAATACAACAGAAAGCTTGGAAAGAGATCCAGACCTTCAAGGAACTAGATAAATCTGCTCAGGCTAGAGGAGCACCTTGAAATTGACTGTGAGCTAAACTTTGTATATTTTTTTAATTGAAGCACTTTTCAGTAATATCTACTTTCTTTTAAACTTGTATTTTTAGGGTGTTATGTTATCATCAAGTATCTCTTAATTTATGGCTACAATTCCAGTAGACATAAATTGGGGGAGATTGTTGTGTATATGTTGTGTACTTGATGATTTCATGAACAAAACACCTTGGTAGATTTTACTTAGTGAAAATGTAGCACTCGACGGATAAGGATTATAGTCCCGACGGATGACCCATTTCGGTTCCGACGGATGATGACTTATTATCCATCGAGTGTGTAGCTTATGTAACAATAAGTCTGTAGCACATTTTTGCATACACATTGTTTAGAATCTGTAGTAGTACTTAAGTCATGTTGACTTTAACTATATGCAGAATAGGTTGATTAATTGTACATAGATGATGTCTTGTAATTCTGCATAAATGAAATGAAGTTAAGTGCCTGATTGCTACCCGATGGATAAATAACAATGAATTCGACGGATGATCAACAACCCGACGAATGATCAATAACTCGACGGATGATCATGAACCCGACGGATAAAGAATTCAAATATCTATTGACAGTGACAACACAGTCACATGCATCGAGTGTATGCAAAAGGAATGTGGTAGCTTTCGAGAACAAAGAAGCATTGCCATTTCCATGCTATTATGAAGATATTCAAAGATGCTGGAAGAGAGTAATGAAGTAGCATTGTATTAGACTTGATAGTTTTTGTTTTATTATCCTGTCTTATTACTTTGTAATCTTGGTGATATATAAACTAAGAAGCGGCAAATAGAATAGTAACTAAGGAACTAAGAAACACAGACAGATAGAGAGAAACATTTTGTAAGCTGTATTCTTAGCATTTCTCTCATTCTTAGTTGTTATCATTTTGTAAGCAGCTGTGACCTTTTTGCACACAGAGTTCTCTCAATATATATTATATATCTCTGGTGGAATCATTCAAATCCACCAGAAAGTTTTTAAAGACTCTTGTTTTTAATTACTTGTGTTTTGATTCATTAAAGTAACTATTCCGCATTCTGCTAATCAATTCACACTTATATATATATTTGAGTTAGAACATTTTTATTCAAGAAAAAGTTTCAAGAATTCCATTCAACCCCCCTCCTGTAATTCTTGTGTCATTGTTAAGGGACTAACAAAAACATCATAATAACCCTAAAATCAAAAAGTCCTAATTCGAGTATAAACCCTAGAAATCGAAAATCAAAAACTACGAATCAAAACATGAAATTGATACTAGAAATGGAAAGAACAGATCAAGACCTTCAATTTGGATACTCGAATCACTTGATTTGGTGCTGTAATCTGCTCGAAATCACCGATTGATTCTTCGACCCGACTTGATTCTACCTGACCCGGTTTGCAGAGAATTTTGATTAATTTCTGATTTTTAATTAATAATTATAGTAAATTAAATAAAAATTAGGCTATTTATAGTAGTTAAATTAATACTCCTAAATAAATAAGGCCCTAATTCTACACTTTTTAAAATTAATAAGCCCCTAATTTTATAATTTTTGAGTATTAAAATTTAATTTATAAATATTTTTATATATGCAATATATATGCCAAAATTTCCCAAAAATTGTGAATAGTGCAAAAATACAAATAAATGGTATAAATAAAGGCCCTATAGTTTTATAAAAATAAAAATGTGTTTTTATGTGGTTTTTAACACCCAATGGGGCCCGGAAAAGTCATTTTTTGCAAAACGAGAAAATTTATAAAATACCTATATGTTCAGAATAATGCAATGGTAAAAGCCGTTTGCTGAAAAATAAGACCCAATTTTATTTAAAATACCTGCTTTAAAATCATGGTTCGGGTCGCAAAACGTTTGAAATTAAAGTTATAAATGAAAAATAAAATACGTGGAAAATACCTTAAAAATACATGGACGACACAGAATGCACATAACACATGGCAATTAGGGTTTGACAGTTAATTCCACATAAATGACACATTAACACACATAATTTATTATAAATATGATATAGTACATACATAAATTTCCCAGACGTTACAGCTTTTCTTGAATGATTGATGTGTACTAGCACCCGAAAAACTCCATCTCTACCTCTCTTCGTTTTTCTCCGTGAATGGATAGGGTTTTGTAAATCATGTATCCTTATTTATAAATCAGCCCTCAAAGATTTTATATAGAGAGAATAATGAGTTTTATAATTATAATCCAATTATAATAAATATTAATCCAAAATCCCAATTTTTTATTTAATTAAGTCATACTTAATTAGTTAATAACTTATTTCAAAATTAGCTTAAGTAATTTCTTTATTTTATTTATTTCATTAATTGAGTCATACTTAATTAATATCATAAATAAAATAAATTACTTATTTAATTTAAATGCATAATTTAAATTATTTTTCCTTCAAGCGTTTTTTGTGTGTGACCCTATAGATTATTATTATGTTGGAAATAATTTTAATATCTCATATTAAAATTATAAACATGAGAGACATCTAGTAAAACATCATTGCTACCCAAGTAATAATAATTAAATCGGTGATTCGATTAAATCTTTTATGATAATGTACAATGTAATATAATCTCTTCAACCAAATATTATAAATTAAACTAGAGGCGTGTTATGTGTCATCCTCATCATAGTTTAATCCAAGTTTCCTTGATTAATGAGTAGACTATCATATCAAATGAATATTTGAGCGTGGCCACACATATCATAGTCTAGCTCACACAAGAGGCCAATAATATCACTCCTAAAATAGGAGGATTCAATCCTATCTAGATCATTCATATTTCTCATACGATTTATAATATACTTGAGATACACTTTTATCATTACTCGGTCAAAGGTAACTTTTAATGTAATCAAAGTACATTAATTCTCGTATATAAATATAATAATTTCAAGTCTAAGGACCATTACATCATTATCACAATGAGAATTACTTATGACTCAACAAACATGTGGAATCTCACATTAGGTTCATCCAGCACCATGTACATTTTCATCTGCCTGTGTTTGTTACTTTGGTATCACTATACCTATGTTCAATGAGATGTGATCACCAGTCAACAAACTCACCAGCCTTAATGAATTATTATTGTCCCTTAATAATAATACTCGGCTAGGAACCTTTAGGAAGATCGATACTATTCTCATAATCTCATTTCTAAGTCACATACTTAGAGATATAAAATTCATATCATATTCCAAGGACATTTATTAATCTAATATTTATATCGCAGTAAATTAAGACATCCGAAATTATAAACAAAATAATCGATAAAACATAAATATTAATAATCCAATTATCTTAAACTAAAATATTATAATGTTGTCTCTAGGGCACAAACACTAACAATCTCCCACTTGCACTAGAGCCAATCACCCATGCATCTAATACACATGGAACTAGTATGACCATCGTGCTTCTGATACGACAAAGCCTTAGTCAATAGGTCTGCAACATTATCATTACTATGCACTTTACATATATATGTCCTTGATCATTAATCTCATTAATAAGGTGGCACATGTCCAAACAATCTTCTTGGCTGTTTCTGTTAGGTAATGAATGTGACGGCCTCAACCCCGGGGTCAGGAGTTGACGTCATCGAAAACAATAATAACAAACATAATATAATCCAAATCATTAATAATACATAACAACAACCCCTTTACCACGACCTTTTCCAGGTTTAAGTATGACTTAGGTTACAATTGCTATAAGACTAACTTATAACAAACAATCTTGACAATACTATCTTAATACAACAACTCAACAGACCATCTTTGGTCTGACATAACTACCTCAGAGGAGTCTGGTACAGAAGGAATCTGGAACTCTGCCCTGATTGCATGGGAAGGTCTCCTATATATCTGTAGTACATATATACAAACCATTCTACAAGGGTGAACATTTAATTGCTCAGCAGTACCATTATATGAATAACAAGTAAAACGATTTATGATAAAACAATTATAGCAACATAATTTATAACTCATTAGAAAACAAGTAAAACATGTATAAAATGGATATTCAAAACTAGCATGCTCTGTAAAACAAAATCAACAGTCGTGTGCTGTGCATAAATACCAGAGTTCAATTTTAGCATGCTATTTTCATTTCCAATACGGCTGTTCCATTACAGGAACCATAAACCATCTGTCCCGTTATGGGGACCACAAAACCATTTGTTCCGTTACTGGAACCACAAAACTATTTGTTCCGTTACTGGAACCACAATCACAATCAGATATGTATTGGATGTTATCTAGGGATGGCTGATCACTCCTCCACACAAATTATCTAGGATAGTTGGCCGGGCTATCACACAAAATGTCTAGGAAAGCCGGTCGGGCTTTCACACAAATTAACCGGATCCGCAGAGACTAGCTAGGTCTCTGATTAACTATGCTGGACTAATCGTTGAAGATAGGGTGCGCAACCGAATTAGCCACTTATGCAACGTTATCCAATATCTGATTCATTTTATCCAGTGTTCAAATTCACTTTTACCTATTTCTTGTTAAAACCAATTTTGTCACAACATACTATTCAAAACCTTTTTTTCATTTCAATCACATTTTAGAGATAGGTACTTTCAGAAGCTACTTTTCCCCAAAAACATATTTAAACAACATTTTTAAATACAGAGGATACGTAACTTAAAATGTTTATGTTCCATTATGAGAATAAAACACAGCTATTCATATATACTGAACCATAAAAGTATGGTCAGGGGTACTTGCCTTGCAGAGCTTTACAACTATTACTGATTGACTTTGAGCCGAATCGGACGCTCAAGCTTTATCGTTTAACCACTAGATCACCCTGGATTCGACTTCAACACTCAAATCCTTTGATTGGAACCTTATGAGCTTGTTGACTGACCGCCAGGCTATATTTAGTCCAACGCCACTCTCGGGCCTTCCGATTAGAACCTATATAGTCGAAATAACCTAATTTGGACATTCTATTATGCTTGACTTATCCTCTCTAACAATCTACCCGTACGTTAATAAAACCCGACTCATAACATACGCATTGTTGTAATACTCGTACCTACGACATCAGGTTTTGGAGACCCACGCTCTACCGCAACCGACAGCCCTTGAGCTCGCTGATGAACTAGACCCCATGAACAGTAATTGTGAAAAGGTTGAATCCGATCCGCGATACCTGAAGCACACGCAGCGAGGGATTTCAAGAGAGGCTGGGTAACAGGAATCACACAAGGGTAATTGATCGTTAGCAATCGAAAGTGGAAAAGCCCTTTCTCCTTTTTTAGAATAAGGTCCTCTTCACACCTTAGTTATGTAAGTGCGCGGTACAAAATCTTACTTTTCAATTGAGGAATATGGAATCTCAGTCTGATTCAACCTTTAGGAGCGATCTGTTCATCCAACTCGAAATATTCTTGATCGGGCCTTTCCTCACGGCTACTAGCTTTACTTTTGCTATTAGCTCGTCATTCATCTTCTTGCATGAAGACTATCGAGAGTTGGAACCTATTCTTGATCCACCATCTATCCCCTGTGCCATTTGAACTCAAATATATCTTACCCATCTAGGGTTCACGTTCTCGAAAAAATCGGTTCGGTGTTCATTTTTAGAAAAATACGTATATTCGTCATTTTACGAAATTAGGGTTATTGATTTTGGCAAAACATTTCACCACAACATACAATCATGTTTCATATAAAAACATATGTATATATCTATATATACTTGCTCGATGTCCTGATAATTACTGGATATGCTCCCGTGTTTCTGTAATTTGATTTCCCAGAAATCGGGCAACATTTCCTTTATTTATCGGACTAACCCGTCGAAGCAATTCGACGTCCAAATTCACAATAATACCAACCAACAATTACAATCACAATCCAATAATCTCGGATAATAATATTTAACTACTATTTCTCTTCGAACTTATAAATAAAATTTATAAATTTATTATTTATTTATATTAGGACTCAAAATCGCGTCATCAAAGTCCACCGTCCGCTCGTCGAAATTCATCGCGGATGGCGGAAAAAATTTCGGGGCACCCGATTATTCGGGTTCCAACACAAAAAATTCACCGATTAAAGTATCATTTTCCGCACGCAAAATAATTTATTTCACGAATATTATTCATTAATTTCCTGCAGAAAACCAAACAATTTAAATAATTAAAAGATTCCCAACACAGGCGCGTACAATTGCACGCACATCAACACACAGTAACCGGAGAACACAGAAACAACCGTCAACAAGCCGGAAGAATACGAGAACATGACCAATCCACACACGCATGAGCTGAACACACGCGACACACACACAATACACATCGTATATACAATCCAATATATATATTAACCCATCAAGGAAAACCCGGAAGCACACAAGCAAGCAACCAGAGCAATGGTCGGAAACTCAACGGAGAAAAGCGACCAGAACGGGAATACAGCGGAGAAAGAAGATGAAGGGAGGAGTTAGAAAGAGAGAGGAAAGATATGAACAGCAGAGAGAGAGAAACCAGATCGAGAGAGAGACTAAAAGAGAGACATGGAGATGAGAGAGGAGAACTGTGAAACATGGGGGTTTCTATCATTTTTTTTCAATTAGAAATCAACACGCATACAGCCATTTGCTGTAAACTAAACACGTGTCCCTTCAGATAATTATGAAGATTTTGAGGCTCGACTTAACCCGAAATTCGATTTTAGCGAACCAAGTCGCACTTAAATTGAATTCAGAAAATCAAGGAAACGGTCTTAAAATATTCTAAATATCCCGAAGTTAATAAAACATAAATTTTAAACTTTTAGGATAATTTTTGAAACACAATTTATACACGCTTTTAACAATTAAACGAATCAACGTGCGGGTGAATTTAAATCCAAAAATTTCCAAAATAATTTTAAAATGCTCGGAATAATTCAAACTTAATAAAATATGAATTTCATAATTTCTGAAGAATTCTGGAGTTAAATACTTATTTACAATTAAATGCAACCTAGAAAATCATTTAAAGATAAATAACAATAAAATATTGATTTCCAAATTTTATAAAATCCTAAAGTTAATAATTAAAGTTATGAAGCAATAAAAAAATGATTTTAGAGATAATCCAGCTGACAGAACCCACACACATATATTATTTATTATTTATTTAATAATTACACATTTAAATAATACATAAATGTACGAGTCGTTATATCCTTCCCCCCTTAAAAAGATTCTGTCCTCAGATCTTAACTAACTAAACAAATGAGGATATTTGTCAAGCACATCTGACTCTAACTCCTAAATAGACTCTTCTAATCGAGGATTTATTCAAAGCGTACTCACTACTGATATAAATTCATTCCTGAGGCCCCGATTTTTATGATCTAGGTTCTAGATTGGTTCTTACACCCTGTCTTGATTCAAATTGAGAATATATTCCTTTAATATAAAGACATAAAACATACAATGAGTAGACTGCAGCTATGGCCACAATACTAACTTATAGATAACTTTACCCGCTTTTCTTAGTATTTTATATGGTCTAATATATCTAGGACCCAAATGCCCTTTTGTTCAAACCGAATCAATTCCTTTTGAATCAAGTCTGCGTTCGTTCTTTATCTATTCTAAGCTGCTTCAACTCTTTTCCAAACCAACACCATTGCGTCCTTGGTGTGTTGAATTTACTTAGGATTTAACAACTTCCTTTTTCCTACTTTATTTCAATAGAGTGGGGACCTACACTTGTGTCCAAATAAGGCTTCGTAAAGTGGCATTCTAAAGCTGACATTAATGACAAATGATCATCCCAGTTTTTCTTCAAATTTTCAACACAACCTCTCAACAAATCTTATATTCTCTGATCATTTTCTCACTTTGACCCTTCGCTTAAAGATGATAGGCAGTACTCACTTTCATCTTAGTTTCCAAATATTGGAACACTTCTGTTGGTGAGACTGCGTAGCTGTATGAACAGTTACGTGATAACTCAATATGATAACAACACTAGAACAGGACAGGGTAATAATACTACATCTACACAAGAAATCAGGAAGAATGAAGACAAGGCAAATACAAAGAATCAGAAGATTAGAATAAAGCCTGAAGTCTGTCTACAGGTCACTGAAAGAAGTTCATTAATATGATCATGCCTCAGTGAAGAACAAAGGTTAAAGACTTTCAGGGTTTCAGAAATGTTGAAGATTCAGTATAAAAGTGCTATAGGAAGATTTCAGTGTATTGGCATTGATTGAAGATAGATAGTGTTCGAAGCATAGGAATCTGAAGAATTGAAGACAGGTTATAGACAGAGGTTAATGAAGACATTGTCTAAAGTACCATAAAGGATTCCAGTGAAAGTACAATAGTTTATTAACAGTCAGTGTCTGAAGCAATAAAGTTGAGGCAAGATTAACAATGTAATCAAGGTTATAATACGAAGACCTGAATCGGGGTTAGTTGTCTGTGAACCAGACCAGTTGCACCAGGCGTCAACAGCTCGTGAAAGGAATCTGGGTATTATTTATAGAAGAATTGTTATTTGAGGAACGTACTTGGATTGAACGTTTATCTGTTAAAGTACGAGAAGAGGTGCGCAGGGTATACAGCTAAACAGCTTAAGGGACTGGCGAAGCTCAGAGTTTAATTGTTAAATTAAATAAATTATTTAATGGACTTTAATATAATTTATTTAATAAACTTGAAATGATTTATCTTATAAACTTTAAATAAGTTTATTTTATAAATCTAAATTAGTTTATTTATAAAAGTTATATTTAACTTTATTTTATAAATTAATTTAGTTACAATTTAAACTTAAAAAGAAAAAGAAAAAAAAAAGAGAAAAACAAAAACCAAAAAAGAGAAAAAGAAAATACAAAAAGAAAACAAAAAAAACAAAAAAAACAAAACCAAAAAGAAAAAAAAGGGAAAAAGAAAAAGGAAAAAACAAAATAAAAGAAATAACAAACGTGTACAAGTTTGTTGTTTTTTTATTTTTGATAAGATCAGTTAAGTACAAATATATGTACTAGATTTAGTTAGTCGCCACAGGCATACTAGTACACTCCTGTCGCCACAGGGGTGTTAGAATTGTAGTAATCAAGTTTTGCATGTACTAGTAGGATAGTGTCGCCACAGAGCAAAACTTATATCTCCTGTATCCCATGTCGCCACACAGCCTGTCGCCACAGACCTCTTGCACTCCTTGTCGCCACAGAAAAGCTGTCGCTACAGAAGTTGTTTCAATTCTCAGCCACACAATTATTGGATAAAGTCTACACAATTGCAGCAGAAGAGAAGAACCATTCATTTTATTTTGGATCATTTTTCTGTTCATCTTCTCTCCCAAGAGAGGTGAAAAAATGGCAGCATTGATTTACAGAGAAGCTCAAGCTTTTTGTATATCCGTTTAACTTCTCACCGGAGTAACGTTATAATGCCCGATTTCACTCTTGTATATTCTTAGGGGCATTATAATCATTACCCGGTAATTAAATCCTAGTACAAACAAAAGCTAGATTATTGTATAGGATTTGATTTGTAAATCTTTGTAGTAGCTAGGAACTTTGTTTTTCTTATATTGTAGCCGATTAATTTATTTACCGGAGTGTAGCAACACCCTCGAGGATTTATATACGAATATATATTTCTACGAATATCTTGTGTTCCTTGTTTTTATCGTCCCAAATGCTATTCCTCTCATGAACACGAAACCACTAACCGAGCACTAAATATTTTATCCGCTAAAGATTCGAAAAAATTTGAAATTTAGTGATTATAGTATTCAACCCCCCCTTCTACGATAATTCGGGACCTAACAATTGGTATCAGAGCTGGCTGATTGATACACAAATCAGGATCCTTAAAATGAATTTATTTTATTAATTTGAATTTACATAAATTTATTTTATAAATTTGATTTAGAAAATTTATCCTATAAATTTAATTTAAATGAGTTTATTATTTAAACTTGAATAAGTTTATTTTATAAACTTAATTTAAATAAATTTATTTTATAAATTTGATTAAATTAATTTATCATTTAAATTATTGAAAATAAGGATTATTAATTTAATTTATTTTTTGGGTATATACTGCCAGTTTAAGTAAATGATACAGCAGCTTCGGTTTGCAGTTCAACAGGGGTCGAGCCTTCCACGCGCAAGTCACGAGATCACTTGCAGTTAGGTGATAAGTAGATGTCGCCTCAAAGGGTTGAGTCGCCACAGCCGCTCCCTGAGTGACTCTGATCGCCATAGAAAGTTGTCGCCATACAGCTTCTGTTGCGATCTCTAAATACCAATCAAGGCAGGTCGCCATAGAGTTCACTTAAACATTTTTTGTTACCTAAATTTAATTTTTTTTCTGATCTATTTATTTTTTTCTATAAAATTTAAATTTGTTTGATTTAAAATTTTCTTAGATAATAATTTACATTTTATTTAATTTTTAAGAAAATTCGAAATTCTTGAAAATTAGATTTTATGTAAATATTTATTTTTGATTAATTTATTTTCTAAGAAATTTAAAAATATTGGAAATTTAATTTTTTCTTAAATATTAAATTAAGGGTACTCAAAGTATTGGTAGACTCACGATTCCTCCGGGCTTTTAAAGTGGATTTTAATCTTTTGAAGAAAACGAAGACCATGTGCTATTCAGACGGAAAATTTCCGAACACGGAAATTATAGATAATGGGTTTCTTAATCCAATGGAACTGATTTCAAGACCTACAGATGAAAATTGTGGATCTTCCTCAAAGGCTTACTCCATAGGATACCACTGGGTTTTCAGAAGCAGGGAATGAATGAAATTTCTACGGGTACAATTTTTCTCAGAGATTTTAAGACAACTCTATGATTCCAGATTATATAGTCACACAGTGGTTTGTACCAATGCTATATTTATCCGTAAATCAATGAGATCATACAGGCAGGAATTGTGGAAGTCAGAGAGAACAGGAATTATGGAGGTCAGAGAGAACAGTGGGGACAAACAAATATCTCAGTTACATGCAGTATAGTTGGAACCTCAAGACAAAATGTAAGAGTTATTGATAGCTGAATCAGAAGAAGCTTAGGTAGAAGTACTTGAGGGACTAGACGTCAGGGCAGTGTTTCACATGTCAGGGAAGTTTGGTCGTATTAGATTCAAAAGGAATACATAAGCTATATCCAAGGATCAAGCTTATCTATTCAGAAGTAGAGATTCTTACAGATTCAATTCAAGAGATGATTACAAGACTGAGAATGGGATATAAGCATGATTTGATAGTTACAGTTATGACAAGACATATGTGTTAAGTAACTATCAGGGGTTTTGCTACAACAGAACGAGAAGCTTGACAAACAAGGATGAGTATGGATTCAGTTTAAGAGTTGAGACAAAGGTGGAATGTTTTCTTAGGGAAGCAGCCAGTCAAAACTTATAGTGCACGGGAAAGAGTTGGGATGGATCAGATGACGAGAATCATGAATATCTTGCTTTCATAGCAATCTTTGAAGATGATCCAACTCACATATCTCAGGTTTCAATTTCTTGAACCACTGCAATATTTTGTTTTTAATATTCAATGCATGATAAGATCATATTGTTAAAATGTTTAAAACTCGCACAAGCATGATAGCATCACACATAGATAATGTTGTACTAGTTCACTAGATTATTTTCTGGTAACTAGGATTGATGTTTAACTTGTGCATGTTACTTTAGATGATCTTAAATATGTGTTTGAATATATGTTGAACATGATTAATTGCTTTAGTGAGGTATATGTGTTTTCAGCATATAAGACCTTTGTTAATGCTTACTCTCTGTATCCTATTACAATGTGATTTATTCATTTGATCTGAATTGTTTGTTAAGATGTATTAGTTTATATTTTGATTGAGATAGCTAGATGAGATACATCAACAGGATTGGACTAGATAGAATTAGTGATTTATTTTTTAATTCTGTTTGTTCCATATCATACCTTTTTTGCTTGATTCTTATGTGTAATGTTTTTAAATTAGGTCATACAACTAATCAGTTTTTAAATAGGGGTTACTTATTCTCATTCGTTATCCTATTCAACTTCTGATAATCGATACATAATCTCATAATTTCATCCCTCTTTTCCATACTTATATCTTGTACGATCACTTCCCTTTCCAATAACTTCTACAGTTACTTAACTAATTCTTTCATTCCCACTGGCCATACAACATGGAGTTTGGCACTGGTTTAGTTCAAATTACTATATCGATGAGAAGTTCTATCCATAATCTAAGGTAATCTTAGTGATTCATCTGGAGAGACTCCTGACCATTCACTTACTACCCGAATTTCTTCTAGTTTAAGTACTTTCTTCTGTATATCTCTGCATATGATGGATCTACCTTATATCATTGGCTTAATAACTCCTTTCCTCGCATAATTGGAATAACTTCTTATCTTGCTTCTTCCCCTATAAACTTACCTTACTATTGGCTTCAGCACCCTTTACAATTCGCTTCTTCTGAAGATCAATTCTTTCCTTATGACAGGACAACCAATCCGTTAGTAAAATCACATTGAACTCTCCTAGCTCGAAGGGTGTCAGATTAGCTGAAAAGAATACTCATGGATTTAAATTGACAGTTAAGACATAAGTGACTCACTGAAAGTCCATCTTGATTGACCACTTTTATGGTTAAAGGCTCGGCTAAGTCTTCCAATATCAAATTTGTTTTACTCACACATTTCTTTGGTATAAAAGGCTTAGAAACTTCTGAATTAAATAAAACTTTAACAGGTACGGAGTTGAGAGAAAATGCACCTGCAACTACGTCCGAGTCCTAGGTGTTCGATCTCTTGGTCACTCTGAAAGTTCTGCCTCTAGCTGCGCTGGATGTTCGCCCTTGGGATGTAGTACCTTGAGTAACCGTTCCACAACTCCTTGCAATATGCCCAACCTTCCCATAATTGTAACACGTAACCGCTGGATTTTCTGGATTGCATTCCGACGCATAATGACCCTTATGACCACATTTGAAACACTGAACATTCTTTTTGCATGAACCACTGTGTCTCCTGCCACATGCCTTATAATCCACTGTCGACTTTACTGATTGTGCTGGAGTGGAAGCAACTGAAGTAGCACTAGACCTAGCCTGAGAGAAACTCTGTCTCCAGAATCTTTTACTCCTATTTCGGCCAAACTGATTATGAAACTCCTGACTGGATTCTCCTTGGTCTGCCCCGTCTATTACACCTTCAGACTTCCTTTTCTTATCACCCTCTTCTTTAACATCTAACTTCTGACCACTTTCCATTACTAGGGCGTCCTGAACTACGGAAGAGTATGCCTTGAGTTGCAATGCCACCACTCCTCTGCGAATTTCAGGCTTCAACCTTTGTTGAAACCTCCTTGCCTTCTGGGTCTCCATGCTTACATACTCAGGAACTAAGCGGGCTAATTTCATAAACTTGGCCTCATACTCCAACACACTTCTTTCACCTTGTTTCAGTTCTAGAAACTCGAATTCCATCTGATTTCTTAGATAATCGGTAAAATACTTCTCCAAGAACAATTTTGTAAATCTCATCTAGGAAACAGGGCCTTCTCTTTCGAACGCACGAGTGGATTCCCACCAATAATTTGCTTCATTCTTAAGAAAGTAGCTCGCATAATCTGTCTTAAGATCAATTACTTGCATGAGGGTAAATGCCTTTTCCATTCCTTTAAGCCAATTTCTGACAACAACAGGGTCCACTTCGCCCTTAAACTCTGGGGGCTTAATAGACTGAAAGAATTTAAAACTAGTAGCTTGGGTTGGCTCTATTTGTTGATGTTGTTGTTGCTGAATCTGTTGGATTAACTGTAACTGTTGTTGCTGCTGGTGCAATTAATCTAGAATTTCATTTATAAGTGGACCATCCGCAAAACTACTATTATTTTCTTTAGACTGGGTAGCTTTCTTGGGTGGTATTTTCCTTAAATATAGCAGAGAATTTATTAAAAAATATAACGAGGATGTATAACAAAATATCACCGTTCAAACGGTGCACCTGTGTCAGGAAAATACTGCCCAATCAAAGTACCCATGTCTTTATTATTGGGTTCCATTTATAAAAGATATCTAGATTACAACACTAGAAACAATAGCAACAATGACGGTAGCAGAATCAACAACAACGCAGAAAGATAGAATATAAAGATACTAAACGTTATAGCATGGCTTCTCAATATAACAACAATTGATCAACCCCCAGCATCACTAAAAATACAGCATTAACAATTTGATATACCACGAAACTAGAAGGACTATACTAGTCACCGACCAAAAAGGATAAACTGGTAGGTCAAGTCAAACTTAAGGAATCACGGACTTAGATGACACACTAGTCCGAGTTTCAACCAACCATTCCTCTACGGATGATTTTCTATCACTTGCAAGAGATCCTGTTAGGTTCCAATATGTTTGTAGAAGGGGGGGGGTTGAATACAAACTATACCGTTTAATCGAATATAATGCGGAATAAAAAAGTGAAACAAAATTCAAGTTAAATAAAACTATTATTAAACTTGAAAGGTGTTACAACAACGCTATCGTTTACAAGGGATTAATCTCAAATAAATTATCACAAATCTAGAATAAATTCGACATGAACTTTTTCTATTTTTGCAATAAAAAGATCAAATGCTAAAAGCAATTTGAGATTAAGTTCTAGGGATTTTGGTCGACTAGATAGTTACACAATAACAAGAGAATGATTTCTAGTGGTTTGGATTTAACTATACAAGCTAGAAATATATGATCTTGAATTACAGTTTGAGAGATGAGATGTTTTGTTCTGCGACTGTTGTGTTCTGTTCTTGAGTGATTGAATTATGTTAAATGTCTTCTGCTGATTCTGTCTTTTATAATTCAATCAACAGAATCCACTTGAACTAGCATGACTATCTGAGAATTGGCATGACTTTCGGTGAGACAATCTTTTGAACTAGCAAGACAATTGGTATGACAATTGCTTGAACTAGCAATACAATCGGTGAGACAATTATTTGAACTGGCAAGACAATCACATAGCTAGTAGAACTTTCGGTATGACAATCAATTTGAATTAGTATGACTTTCGGTATGACAATCTGATTGTCATACCAGTTTAATTTATTGTCATGCTGAATTAATATTGAATATAAATTCGAAATCAATTCTGAATATTCATAATATTAATTCAGAATTAATTAATCAATTAATTCAATTAATAAATAAATTAATCTTTGCAGATATAATTTATTTTCTTAATTAAACTATTGACTTAATTAATTAATAGAGAATTAATACTACTCTCGAACATCAACCATTCTTCTGAAAATCTTCTCAAAATCACTATCAATTATGAATCAATTCCACCACTTCAATGTTGACACTCGATGTACTGTCTGGTTCATGAGTGACTAACTTTCGTGACATTTCTTCATGTCTTGACTTTGATAACTTGATTTTTCGTCAGATTAAATCCCTGTAATTATCTGATACCCTGACAAGATCTGTGCCACTTGATTAAATCTACAATCTTGATTTATATCACTGAGGCTTGATCAATTTCTTGAACTTCTTCCAGTGAAGTAATTCCTCAAGTCTGTAGATGAATATTGTTTCTGAATCCTTTGACAGATGTTACTTTGAGAGATCTCTTTGACGGTAGATCCACTATTTACTTGTTACATTCTTATTGAAGTTGAGTTAAATCCTCGAATAAACAAATAGGCTATATTATATGCCTTTCAATCTTCCCCTATTTGTTTGTTAGACAATAACAACAAATACCTAGAGGATAACTCAACTAACAAATAAGAAAAAGATATAAACAGAAATGAAAAGTAAATAGCAGAAAAGTTCTGGATAATATTTAACATTTTCCATATTCCAAATAGATGTTCCTCTAGATTGAATATATCTTCAAGTAGTTTCATCTTCTTTTGTACAACCACATTTCATGTTGAGAATCGCATATCTCTCTTGCTTCTCCCCCTATGAGAATCAACTGCTTAAAGGAGATCACCTTGTGTTTACCACCTCTCCCGTACAATAGGATCCGTAGTTACAAACAAAAATGGTGTGGTGTAGTGTACATTTGCTTTACCTTTTTCTTTTTCTTTCCTCCCTGCTATTTCTCCCCTTTAGTTGAGGAATCCTTCAAACTATTACTTAAGCTTTTATCTCCCCCTTAGAGAAGGAATGTATGTCGTTGTCTGAAGGAGTTCTCATATGTCACTTGGTTGGAAAAGAAATAACAAGTAGTTTATCGTTCTTCCTTACTGTGAGTGTGTGATTCTGTTTAGTGTACCTCACATGTGTTTCATTCTTCTCTCCACTCGTGTTTACACTCATTCTCACAAGTGTATCACTCCTCTCATAGCTCCAAAATTCAGCTGTACCTGCAAGGAAAATCACCTTAGCCGTCCTTAAGGAGGTCACATGTGGTGCAATGGGAGTTCACAAATCCACATCCTTGTTAAACTCGTCAGATGAATCTGAGTCATAATCTACAAGTTGCTAGTTTCCTTTTTAGGGTTCCAGATTTGAACTCTGGGAAGGTAAACAATGATCGAAAGAATTTAGCATAAAGATCAAGGTTCCCTTCTAATTTCTGTGAAGACATTTCCTTGTTACTCATCAGGTAATATCTGAATCATTGTCAACAAGTTGCCGATCTGCGCCTACGTCAGATCCACTATCCGCAGATGTATCCAGGGGATTTAAGCCCGGGGAGGTAAACACTGACCACTGACATATGGCTTTTGGATCAGTATCCTCTCCTAACACCTGTAAAGGCAATTGGTCCATTAACGAACCTTGAACAATCGAATCTGACCTTAAAATGGTCGAAACTCTTGTTTCCGTCAACTCCTCCTTTGTGTGTGTAACCTTTCCTTGTGTATCAAGAGTTGTTTATATTTGAGGTTGTGACACTACATCGGATGCCTTGGCCGATAGGCAAATTTCAGTAGACGCACCCTGTTGAGAGAATGAATCTAGTAACTATTTTTGTGCCTTTTCATCCATTACATCTTTTTGTGAAGATGTATGGGGGCTAGCAGTTGTCTCGGTTTAAATACTACTCATCTTTGTAGGAGATAGAGCTGCTGGGTTGACTTCAGAACCTTCCTTATGTGGTGCACTAAGACACTATCTCCCTCATGCCCATTCATACTATATTTTAGTGGTAAGAGAGTGTTGGTTGGTTCTGTTTCTATATTTGGCTTTACAGTCTGGGATAGATGTTGTGGGTTTTCAACCTCATGACTGTCAATGAAAGAAGACTATTGGAGGATGAACCTGTATCACAGAACATATGGCAATATAGAGATAAAATGTACTTAAGATCTATAATGAATGAAAATTATACATTTAATCTTTTGAGAGAAATGATGTACAATAGTGACTTCAAAAGATTTTAAATGAAATAAGAAATCACTAATGTTGAAAGAAGTTTGAGTTCAGTGATAACATTACCAGCTTGCAAACAGCCATATCCCTCAGATAAACCTTTGCTGTTATCTCCAAAGCTAACCACTGGGTCAGCTTTCTCAACCATATTTGATAGCAGGGCTCTATCTCCAGTCATATGTCTTGAAGATCCGCTGTCAAGAATCCACACTGTCGGTTCCACCTATTTAATGCCCTGCAATACAAATGGATTAAACCTTCTTCGGAACCCAAACTTGATTGGGCCCGACATACTTGTAGAATTGACCTTTTTCAGGAAAAACAACATTCTTAATTTTAATGTTCTCAACTTTCTCAATGACTGGACATTTGACCTTGTAAACAGCCTTAATAAATTTCTGTTTAGACTTAGGCACAAATGTCTCCTTTCTAGCCTTAGGAGGACTAGCAGTCTTAGACCTATCATGCTTCCTATTATTCACATGCTGACGAGGAGTAGTCTTATCACTAGAAACATGCTTACCATTAAAATAAGCATACATTAAATTAAAAGCACAAGACATATAATTAGGAACACCACATACTTTATGAGAGGGATTAACAACAGGCAAATTATGCATGGTAGACATGGCATTTTTGTTATCCAACTCACGTGTGTCTGAGTTAGTCTCGGTTGCTTTCACAACTTTGACTGAAACTTTTGACACACTTGGCTTGGAAACAACCTTCTCATTAGCACGATCTTCAGCACATATTTCTTCTTGAATAATAAAGGAGGTCTCATCAAATGGTTCAGCAATTGATCCTTTATAGAGGGGTTTATCAACACCCTTAAGCACATGTGGTACTTCCCTACCTTTAGCCAGACATGAGGAGGGGAGTTTATGCCTAATTCTCCAATAGCAGCATTGTAATCAAAACCTATTCCAGATGTTTGATTAACATCTTGCTTACTGTAGAACTCTTTAGCCTTCGAAAAAGAATTAAAGTAAGCCTTAACCTTAGTCTCAAGACCGGTGATCTTGTCTTTGAGAATAGTTTCAAGTTGTCTATAACAGTTAACTCTATTCTCTAGAAAAGATACTTGTTCTTTTAATTTGTCTTGATTAATGTGCACAAGTCTTAATTCATTGACCTCTTTCTCAAGGTCTTTGATCTGCTGATTTAACAGTTCATTATCACGACGAGCACAATTTAAGGAACCTCCTAGATGATAAACTGATTCAGGATCAGTAAATTTTACCTCTTTTCTTGACGATAAAGTATTTCCATCAATAGCCATAAAAGCAAGATTCCCAACTTCTTCATCTTCACTATCAGTATCATCCCAGCTTCTTCACTTTGCCAGATAAGCCCTTTCAGAGTTACTCTTCTGATTTGAATCATAAGAGTTCTTCCTTACATGCTTTGGCTTCCTGCATTTTGTGGAAAAGTGTCCCAACTCATTACAGTCAAAGCATCGAATGGTGCTCCGATCAACCATCCCTGTTTTGTATCCACCACTGCTGGTGTTAGAGGATGAAGATCCACCTTTCTAGAATCTGTTGTAGTTGGACTTGTACTTGAACTTGGGATTTCTCTTGAATCTGACATTGGAGAATCTCTTGACAATCTGGGACATTGACTCATCATCCAATTGCTCCAGCTCTTCCAAGGAGTAAAAATCATCACCCGATTGATTTGTAGTAGGAGGATCATATTCTGCTACTATCACATTTTCCTCAGCCTTGGAAGAATGTACCATTCTCTCTGACTGTTGAGATTATTGTTGTTGTTGTTGACCTTCAGCTACTAGAGCAGTAGATGTGCTGACCACTCTATCTTTCCCGTAGACTTCCTTCTGCTGAATCTGCTCTAACTTATAGGTTTTTAACATACCATAGAGCCTTTCCAAAGAAATCTCACTCAGATCTCTCGCTTCTCTTATGGCAGTGATTCTATGTTCAAGATGAGTTGGCAGTGTTAAAAGGAACTTTTTGTTGATCTCCCTGATTGAATAATATTTTCCATTTATGTTCAGGTTGTTGATCAATGCATTATACCTCTCGAACACTTCAATAATTCCTTCTCCCGGATTGGATTTAAAATGTTCATACTCAGAGGTTAGGATCTCTAACTTGTTCTCCCTAACTTCCTCTGTGCCTTCATTAATCACCTCAATAGTTTCCCACATGTGTTTGGAATTTTTACAGTTCATCACATGTCTGTTCATCAAGGGATCAAGGGAATTAACTAAAATTAATTGAAGGCTAGCATCCAAGGAGGCTTCTTCCTTTTCAGCAGGATTAAAATCCTCAGGCTCTTTTGCATAGGTTCTAGCTTTGGTAATTATAACATCATCTTCTATCACCTCTGGTTCAATAACCATCGGAATTTTTGGACCCTTCTTTAACAAGTTCAGATATTTGGGATTTGCAACTTGTAAAAACAAGAGCATCTTCTTCTTCCACATAATATAATTTTCTTTATCAAATAGTGGAATTTTAACGGTTCCAACTTATTGTGAAGTCATTATGAATTTTTGAATAAATAAAAATTCAAGGACTTGAAAAATCACAAAAGTCTAGGATCTTGATTTGTTCGTTAATCAGAAGGCTCTAATACCAATTGTTAGGTCCCAATATGTTTGTAGAAGGGGGGTTGAATACAAATTATACCGTTTAATCAAATTTAATTCGGAATAAAAAAGTGAAACAAAATTCAAGTTAAATAAAACTATTATTAAACTTGAAAGGTGTTACAACAACAGTATCGATTACAAGAGATTAATCTCAAATAAATTATCACAAATCTAGAATAAATTCGACATGAACTTTTTCTATTTTTGCAATACAAAGATCAAATGCTAAAAGCAATTTGAGATTAAGTTCTAGGGATTTTGATCCGCTAGATAGTTACACAAGAACAAGAGAATGATTTCTAGTGGTTTGGATTTAACTTTAAAAGCTAGAAATATATGATCTTGAATTGCAGTTTGAGAGATGAGATGTTTTGTTCTGCGGCTGCTGTGTTCTGTTCTTGAGTGATTGAATAATGTTAAATGTCTTCTGCTGCTTCTGTCTTTTATAATTCAATCATCAGAATCCACTTGAACTAGCATGACTATCTGAGAATTGACATGACTTTCGGTGAGACAATCATTTGAACTAGCAAGAAAATCGGTATGACAATTGCTTGAACTAGCATGACAATCGGTGAGACAATTGTTTGAACTGGCAAGACAATCCCATAGCTAGTAGAACTTTCGGTATGACAATCAATTTGAATTAGTATGACTTTCGGTATGACAATCTCTTTGTCATACCAGTTCAATTGATTGTCATGCTGAATTAATATTGAATATAAATTCAAAATCAATTCTGAAAATTCATAATATTAATTCAGAATTAATTAATCAATTAATTCAATTAATAAATAAATTAATCTTTGCAGATATAATTTATTTTTTTAATTAAACTATATGACTTAATTAATTAATAGAGAATTAATACTACTCTTGAACAACAACCATTCTTCTGAAAATCTTCTGAAAATCACTGTCAAATTTGAATCAATTCCACCACTTCAATGTTAACACTCGATGTACTGTCTGGTTCATGAGTGACTAACTTTTGTGACATTTCTTCATGTCTTGACTTTGATAACTTGATTTTCTTCAGATTAAATCCCTGTAATTATCTGATACCCTGACAAGATCTCTGTCACTTGATTAAATCCACAATCTTGATTTATATCACTGAGGCTTGATCAATTTCTTGAACTTCTTCCAGTGAAGTAATTCCTCAAGTCTGTAGATGAACATTGTTTCTGAATCCTTTGACAGATGTTACTTTGAGAGATCTCTTTGATGGTAGATCCACTATTTACTTGTTACATTCTTATTTGAGTTGAGTTAAATCCTCGAATAAACAAATAGTGACATATGCCTTTCAGATCCGCCAACCACTGAATTACTTTTTCGAGGTTACAACTTTGCCATTAGATCGTGAATCCTCATTACTTCCATTATTCTTAAATAATAACTTGATATAAGACTTTCATTTCTCCTGACAGTCAACTTTCATTTACTCCTACAACCAAGGTTGTCTAACTACAGAAGTCACTGATAAATTCACTACCAGGAAGTATCAAATGGAATTTCAAAGTCAAAAAAATTAATGATACAAGGAGGACAAGGGAAAAAGACATAGATATGAATGAGAGCAACCATACAAGTACATAAGATGGCCAGTCTTAGTACCGCATAGGTCACAACACATAATTCGGTGGCGTCCCACCAGACCCTTTTGTTACACAGACAAATAGTCAAATCATATGCATCGTTTGCCCCAATCAACCGATAGAATCACCGAAGAAAGAAACAATGTTTAAATGGAAATTTAAAAATAGGAAGGGGAGAATTTGATTCGTAAGGAGATCAACATGACCCTAAGTGGCTTACTTCGCATTCTTAACTTTTTCACAGGAAAAGTAAGCAACTTATGGGATAGTAAACAATTACTCTGAAAACAAAATATGTCTCGAGAAAGAAGTATAAGGGTTCAAGATATAAACCACTGTACTGATCCACATTCATTATGAGACTTGGCTGTCATAGCAGCCACTGACTATTATCATTCCATCTGAACTCATCGAGGTCGCACACTTGGTCCAACAACATTCCTTAACATAGAAAATGCGATATTTAGAAATAACGCTGGTGTCTATTCAGCTGGCACATCAAGGGTCCGCTCAGACGCTAAACTCTCGTCATCAAACTCGTTTTCTCGAGAGGGATATCTAAAACCTCTATCAGGCATTGCCAACAATACATATACGAAAGAGACATACTCTAAGCTAGGGCAGTTCCAGCCAATCCTTAATAGACGTCAGGGTTACGCCTTCGAACCCCCGGCTAAACTCTTAGACTCGCTTCTCTGATTGAGTTTCTGAATCACCTCTATATATAAACTTTTCTGTACTCTTTTGAATCTATGCCTAACCTAAATTAGGGACTCAAACCTGTAGCTTCGATACCAACTGTGACGGCCTCAACCCCGGGGTTAGGAGTTGACGTCACCAACAACAATAATAATAAACATAATATAATCTAAATCATTAATAATACATAACCACGACCCCTTTACCAAGACCTTTTCCAGGTTTAAGTATGACTTAGGTTACAACTATTACAAGACTAACTTATAACAAACAATCTTGACAATACTATCTTAATACAGCAACTCAACAGACTATCTTTGGTCTTATACAACTACCTCAGAGGAGTCTGGTACAGAAGGAATCTGGAACTCTACCCTGACTGCACGGGAGGGTCTCCTATATATCTGCAATACATATATACAAAACATTCTGCAAGGGTGAGCAATCAATTGCTCAGCAGTACCACTATATGAATAACAAGTAAAATGATTTATGATAAAATAGTTATAGGAACAGAATTCATAACTCGTTAGAAAAGAAGTAAAACATGTATAAACTGGATATTCAAAACTAGCATGCTCTGTAAAATAAAATCAACAGTCGTGTGCTGTGCATAAATACCAGAGTGTAATTTTAGCATGCTATTTTCATTTCCAATACCACTGTTCCATTACAGGAACCATAAACCATCTGTCCCATTACAGGGAGCACAAAACCATTTGTTCCATTACTGGAACCACAAAACCATTTGTTCGGTTACTGGAACCACAAAACCATCTATTCTGTTACTGGAACCACAATCACAATCAGATATGTATTGGATGTTATCTAAGGACGGCTGATCAGGCCTCCACATAAATTATCTAGGATAGTTTGCCGGGCTATCACACAAATTGTCTAGAAAAGCTGATCGGAATTTCACACAAATTAACTGAATCCGCAGACACTAGCTAGGTCTCTGATTAACTATGCTAGACTAATCGGTGAAGATAGGGTGCGCAACCGAATTAGCCACTTACGCAATGTTATCCAATATCTGATTCATTTTATCCAATGTTCAAAATCATTTTTACCTATTTTTTGTTAAAACTAATTTTGTCACAACACACTATTCAAAACCTCTTTTTTATTTCAATCACATTTTAGAGATAGGTACTTTCAGAAGCTATTTTTCCCCAAAACATATTTAAATAACATTTTTAGATACAGGGGATATGTAACTTAAAACGTTTATGTTCCATTATGAGAATAAAACACAGCTATTCATATATACTGAACATAAGAGTATGGTCAGGGGTACTTGCCTTGCAGAGCTTTACAACTATTACTGATTGACTTTGAGCCGACTCAGACGCTCAGGCTTTATTGTCTAACCACTAGATCACCCTGGTTTCGACTTCAACACTCAAGTCCTTCGATTGGAACCTTACTGAGCTTGTCGACTGACCACCAGGCTATCTTTAGTCCAACGCCACTCTCGGGCCTTCCGAATAGAACCTACAGAGTCGAAATACCCTAATTTAGACATTCGATTATGCTTGACATATCCTCGCTAACAATCTACCCGTACATTAACAAAACCCGACTCGTAACATACACATTGTTGTAATACTCATATTACCTAGGGTTCACGTTCCCGAAAAAATCGGTTCGGTGTTCATTTTCAGAAAATACGTATATTCATCATTTTACGAAATTAAGGTTATTGATTTTGGCAAAACATTTCACCACAACATACAATCATATTACGTATAAAACATATGTATGTGTCTATATATACTTGCTCGATGTCCCGATAATTACTAGATACGCTCCCGTGTTTCCGTAATTTAATTTCCCGAAAACCGGGCATCACTTCCTTTATTTATCGGACTAACCCATCGAAGTAATTCGACATCCAAATTCACAACAATACCAACCAATAATTACAATCACAATCCAATTATATCGGATAATAATATTTAACTACTATTTCGCTTCGAACTTATAAATAAAATTTATACATTTATTATTTATTTATATTAGGACTCAGAACCGCGTAAACATAGTCCACCATCCGCTCGTCGAAATTCATCGCAGATGGTGGCAAAATTTTCGGGGCACCCGATTATTCGGGTTCCAACACAAAAATTTCACCGATTAAAGTATCGTTTTCCGCACGCAAAATAATTTCATTTCATGAATATTATTCATTAATTTTCTGCAGAAAACCAAACAATTTAAATAATTAAAAGATTCCCAAAATAGGCGCGTACAATTGCACACACATCAACACACAATAACCGGAGAACACAGAAAAAGCCGGCAACAAGCCGAAAGAATACGAAAACATGACACAATTCACACACACACGAACTGAACACACGCCACACACACACAATACACATCGTATATACATACAAATATATATATATATATATATATATATATATTAACCCATCAAGGAAAAACCGGAATCACACAAGCAAGCAACCAGAGTAATGGCCGGAAACTCACCGGAGAACAGTGACCAGAATGGGAATACAGTGGAGAAAGAAGACGAAGGGAGGAGGAGTTACAGAGAGAGAGGAAAGATATGAACTGCAGAGAGAGAGAAACCAGATCGAGAGAGAGAGTAAAAGAGAGACATGGAGATGAAAGGGGAGAACTGTTAAACATGGGGGGTTTCTATCTTTTTTTTTCCAATAAGAAATCAACACGCATACAGCCATTAGCTTTAAACTAAACACGTGTTCCTTCAGATAATTATGAAGATTTTGAGGCCCGACTTAAAACGAATTCAGAAAATCACCAAAACAGTCTTAAAATATTCTAAATATCCCGAAGTTAATAAAACATAAATTTTGAAAGCTTAGGACAATTATTGAAACATAATTTATACCCGCTTTTAACAATTAAATGAATCAACGTGCGGGTGAATTTAATCCCAAAAATTTCCAAAATAATTTTAAAATTCTCGAAATAATTCAAACTTAATAAAATATGAATTTCATAATTTTTGAAGAATTCTGGAGTTAAATACTTATTTTACAATTAAATGCAACCAGAAAATCATTTAAAGATAAATAATCAATAAAATATTGATTTCTAGTTTTTATGAAATCCTAAAAATAATAATTAAAGTTACGAAGCAATAAAAAATGATTTTAGAGATAATCCAGCTGACAGAACCCACACACATATATTATTTATTATTTATTTAATAATTATACATTTAAATAATACAGAAATGTATGAGTCGTTATAATGAATACAACACGGGGGAGGGGATGAATGTGTCTTGGATATTTTTAAGGCTTTTTGACTGTTTGTTACTTGGTGAACAAAGTAGATTAGAAATGCATTAATATTACGTTAACTGAAATTAAACAGTGCACACAATATTTTAAAACTCACTTAATTTTGTATTAAAAATCAAGCTAGTGTTTTGCTACAAATCCTGGGTTCTTTGTAAGTAAAGAACTCAGCTTCTTCCTTGAGAGAGTTACAAGAATAACTAGATCTGTTTGATACATTTAAAAGCAAAGGAACAATGTTTACTTTATAAATTAGTAAACACAAGTTTACACAGCATGCAATAAGATGTACTAAACCCTACTTTAATTTATCTCTAAAGCTTTCCATTTCTGGCATAATGTATCTTTGTAAATCCTGTGGATCTGTGACTTTCCTTTGTTAGTTAATCTTGGCCTTTGATCTTGTACTCTTCAAGCTGCTTTTGTAGACTTTTCAATCTAAGTGATTAGATCATTTGTTGATTGATAATCTTGGATATTTAACTTGTCTATATTTTGTACTTGAGCTTCATATCGAGATCTCCACTTTGATCTATAGAGAACTGACATCTCGATAAGTATAATGGCTTATCGAGATCTCTAAGTTCTCTATAAGTGTCTTGACTTGTCGATGTCTCTAAGTTCTCTATAAGTGAACTTGGCTTGTCGAGGTCTCCAAATTTCTGCATGTGAAAATGACTTGTCGATATCTCTGAGATCTCTATAAGCATATTGACTTATCGATATCTCTGAGATCTCTAATGAAAAAATTGACTTATCGATATCTCCAATCTTCATATCTTCATTTTGACTTGTCGATATCTCTGAGTTATCTAATGCATAAATGACTTTTCGTTATCTCAGAGATCTCTATATACATTTTGACTTCTAGATATCTCTGAGATCTCGAATGATAATTTGACTTGTCGATATCTCCAATCTTCATGTCTTCATTTGGATTGGGTCGATATCTCTGAGACTTCTCTATAAGCTATTTTGGACTTCTCGATAAGTCATTCTGGAGTTCTCGAATGACTTCTCTATATGACTTGATCTGTGACTTGTAGATATCTTGACTTTAAACATTTTTTGTAAAACAGATTTATTCAACTCCAAGCTTCTACATCATTTCTCTGAGGCATGATCTTCTTGATCTTCTTCCAGAGTTTATTCTTAGGCTTGAGACTATTTACATAAAATTACTCCAGTATAATATTTGACATTTTTACAGACTCAAGTAATACCATACAAAATACAATTTTAGATTATCATACAACTAATTCTTAGGGCTGTCAATTTGACTTAGTCTTGTTATAGTACATGCATGTCTTGCACAACAATCTCCCCCAATTTGTGAGAAGATTGCTTATCACAAATTCATGCCTGGTAACAAGACTAACCCCTAGTTACAATGAACAATAGAACGTTATACAAAGAATTGACAGAAGTACAACTTTTATACATTAATTGATTACATGAGTTTGATAAGTACATTCATCACACAAATTTCTCATAGCCTTTTTCTTTTCTAAATAAGTCCTTTAATTCTACAAGTATTTACAGTTCCTCTATGATTTGAATCCCTCTTAGAGCTTCCACAAGCTTAATCCACTCATCTAATGAATAATTATTCAAGTAACCAACTCTGATTCTTGAGAATCTGCCAAATTTAATGTTCAGAAAATGTCCATCCTTGGAAATTCTGCTCATCCCTTTTTCCTTGAGTTCTTCAGATCTTTGCTCAAAAATTTCTATCTCTTCAACATATTTTCTTTCACTCTCATCTCTTTCAGCCTTTTCTTTTGCTCTTCTTTCTTTCTATACTATCAAGCATACATCCAATATAGACCTCCATGCCATTGTACTAGTATCCTTATCCTTTAGTAAGCTAATTACCCTCATAATCTTTGTGGTTGAAAATATATCCATTAAATTCCTTCCAAGTAAAGTATAGGATTCATCCTGATAATAGATTCTTACTTCCCTCAATGATACAACCCAAACTTTGACCATTTCTTTAGCTAATTGTTGAAAGTAGTCATCATCGGTGATGCACCGGTTTAAAGGTAGAAAATCATTTTGATTAAAGTAGTTCCAGATGGCCCTCTTAGTAACTTGCAGTTTCTTTGGTTTTCTTCCAACATATTTGTAATGAGTTTTGATTGGTGGCTTGAAGGAAGGTAGGTTTGAGATTTTCTTTAGAGAAGTTTGGCTGGAAGTGATTGGTATTCTCAGTATGGTGTTTGTAGTGCCTTTGTACAAAAATTTAGGCTTAGAGGTTAGAGGTTGTAAAGTGTTTGAATTTGTTGTCTTAGGGGTTTGAGTTTGTTTGATTTGGATTTGTAGGGCATTTTTCTTTGGTTCTGAACCATCCTCCTTCTTCTTTCTTCTTCTCTCATCACCCTTCTTCTCATCATTTCCCTTTTTCTTGGCATCTCTTTTCTTCTCATTTTCTTTGCCGCCAGTTGCCTTAGATGATTGACTTGGATTTGAACCAGAAGGTTTTTGATCATCTTTCTTCTGTTCATTGTCATCCAAGTCATCCTTATTGGTTTGAGTTTTGGGAAAATTGGCTTCAGGATCTCTCAAATATCTCCCCAACAGCTTGATCATTTCTTCATCTTCAACAGTCTTGTATTGCTTAGTCTTCATGTCTGTTTTCAAAGTCATAATCAGCTTTTTGTTTTCCATGACACATTGCTTAAGAATTTGGAAGTGTTTTCAATGTTTGGTGGTTGGGCATATGTATACCACTCCCTTGTTTGGCTGTAAATATGATTTTGGAAAAGCAGCTACTTGAGCCTTCTTCAATTCAGTTAGCAAGAGACTGTCTTCTTGAATTACTCTGTTAACTTTATTTATCAAAATGTCTAACTCAGATGCCCTTCTTGTTATGAGATAATTAAGGGACACCTGTATACACCTATCTAGCCCTGAGTCATTTATGTTGACCAAAATTATATTCTCTTGAAAATTATCCCTTGTTACTAAGATCACCCTCATAAAATTTATCTTCTTGTCCAAGGCCTTCTTGTATGTGAATAAGTTATTATTTAGGGAAGCCCTGAGAGCCTTGAGCAATTCATCAAATTCCCTTCTTAGACTAGGGCCCTCAGCTACTTTTATAAGCCTCTCCATTTCAACATCAACTTCTGTGGATTTTCCTTTTTGAATAGTTTGAACAACTTGAGTAGATGGTCTTAATAACCTAGCCTCTACCCCCCTTAGTATTGTTAGCAGGCAAAATGAGAGGTGTAGGGATTTCTGGCCTCACGGCTTCTAGAAGTGCAAGCAGTGGAATGTTGAGTGTACCCATGATGGCTCCCAAAGACACAAAATTCTGCATTTGTAGATGCTTATGGGAGTCCGCCAAGGTTTAAATATCATCCTGTTGACTTTGAACCATGGATGTGAGTTGTGATACTTGATTTGTCAAGGAATCATTAGCTGATTGCAGAGTGGAGACTTGAGTTTGGAGAGCTTGGATCTGCAAGTTGGTTGATGTTGAGATGGGTTGTTGAGAGCTTGAAGTGAGAGAAGTGCCAAAAGTGGCTTGCACGACTTCCTTTATACCTTCCATCAAAAGAGTTGAAGGCTCGTATCTGCTTTGATGAAGTTGATTCAACTTGAGTTTGGTGTCATTTGAATTTGTAATGTGTTTTTAAACCACCTCATGCAGAGCCATAAAAGATTGATTTATATTTTTGATATTTATATCCACTGTAGTTAGATCAAATCTTGCCATCTGTTCTACAAAGGTCTTGAATTTTGATTTGATCTCAACTTATGAAGGGATAATCTCATCCATCTTTTCCCTCACCAATTTTCTGATTTTGTCTTGATGGCCAGTCAAAGTCACTTGTAGTGCTTTACCAAAGAGGTGAAAAGCCATGATTTGAGCCTTGCAGAATTCATTGACTGCATCATAGACTTCATATGGAGTGATGATCTTCATATTACTCCCCAAAATAATGACATATTATTCTCTAAACTTTTCCAAGACCTCATCCATTTCCAAGGTGAAGTCCTTAGAAAGACAAACATCCATATTGCCATCCTGCTGAGCTTCATTCACTATCTTCTGCTTTTTCTTTTCAACATCTTCATTATAAGTGAGCAGAAATGTCTGATAGTCTTGATTTATCATATCTGTAGTGGACAGATGTTGTGTGATATTTGCAAGGCCTGAGAGTTGATCATCCAGAAGGTCATCCACTGTGTTTGGGTGGGATTGAACATTTTGTAACCATTGTTGGATTGGGTGAGATGGTTGTTGTGTATGGTTGGATGTTGATGGGATATATGTAGGTTGTGAAGTGGAGGGTTGATCTTCAATAGAACCACCTGTGACATACGTCACTGTTTGACTCATAGGTTGAACTATGGTTATGACAGTTTGTTGTTCTCCACTTCTGGTGGGAACCTCCATTGGAATTGGAGGGGGAGTTAACTAGGTTACTATCATGTACTCTAGTCTCACCCGCAAGGGTTGGCTTAGTTTGTTAAAGAGGGGATAACTATCCTCTTGGTCATAGGTCCGAATATCACGGGAGGAGAATTTATGATTATGCCTCCTAAGTGTTGCTTAAATGTGGTTTACCTTGGTTCACGTGTTTGCAGGCTATTGCGTGAGCCCGTAGAATTTACCGAGTGCGCACCCGGAGGGTAGCGGGTTACCTACGATAGAAAACAATGTACTCTAGTATCAAATCCTTGCTCATTTTGCAGTAAGCTTGCACTTGAATGTGCTAAACTTGCCTCCCCAATAGCAGGATCATTGGCATTTGAACTCCTAGCTTCAATTATGAGTGCAATCTCAACTAGGGTTTTGAGGGGAGTTGTTCCTGCAAGAGGAACCTCCAATTAAATTGGAGAGGATTTAGATAGCTCCCCCTCAGGAGTACTACCCTCAAACCTTACAACCTGTGAAGGTTGATTTGTACATGAATGTTCATAAGAAACTATCACATAGTCTTAAGTAAAAACTGATGAATACCCTGTGTTTGTGTTGGTGTCGGTGTCATCAAGGTCTACCCCAACATGTAGCCTCTCACCAACTAAATTTGGTTCCTGGGTGGTGAGCACAGTTTCTTGAACCATGTCACTTGATTTTGGCAACTCTTGAGAATCAGATTCAAGAGTTTAATTAAATGAAGAAGAAATTTGAGAAATTAGATGTTGGATTTCAGAGTTGAGTGTTAGTAGCTCTCCCTGAGTAGAAGAGGGAGCTTCAAAAGATGTGCTCTCTTTGTGTGGCATCCTTATTTCTCCTTTCATATATTTAAATTTGTTCAAGTGTTTGTGCGGACTCTTTACAAGGTGCATTTGGGTGGATTCTTAGTTTTATAGAGACACCCTGTTGATAGGATGTCTCTAGAGTCTGTTTAAGTCCATGTTTTACAACTGCATCCAGTTGGGAGGGTGCAGAGGTGGCTTGAGTGGTTAGCTCAGTTTGTTTTTCCTTCTTCGTTTTCTTGACCAAGGGTGACTCTTGTTTTATTTGGTCCTCACCACTCTCATTTATTACAGCTAAAGGTGCCTGATTTATCTTCTTTTTACTCACTTCACCCTTTTGAGAGGATGAAGTGGTTGGTCTTCTAACTTCTAATGGTAGAGAAAAAGGGGTCTCAGTATGGCAAGGTCCCTGTTGGTGTTCCTGTGTTTGTTCTTCCACAGGTACATGAACCATTACTACACTAGATGTAACTGTAGAACTCATGTCAGGAATGGGGTAAGGGTAAGTCCTAAATCTCTCCAACATAAATGGAGTGATTTTGAGACTTACACTTACCTTGTTCTTTGTAGTAAGTGAACCAAATAAAATTTTGGAAACTTGCTTACAATTACCTATTTTGTCCTATCTATACCATTAAGTAAATGAATGTCTGGAACTTTATGATTTAATGTAGACATTATAAACCTGGGAAAGAAAATTTCCTTACCTCTTGTGGCTAGGGGCATTGTGAGCCTGGTGCTAAGTTTTTCCAGGTTCAATAGACCAACATTCAAGTGTCTGTTGTGAGCTATGGAGAACACCAGCTTCTGGACCATACTTGATATGTTGTCATATCCTATTTTTCTGCAAGTGAAGGCCCTCACAATAAAATCAAACAAGAAAGACCATTCCTTCCTTAGGTACTTCTTGTTCAAGCTAGCCAGGTTGATTCTTTCACTTTAGTTAATGAAGTCCATGAACTCAACTAGTTCATCATGTGTTGGAATCTCCACCAAGTTTTCAGTTGGAATGCCCAAAGCTTGATTCACATCTTGCTCATTAAACTCCACATGTTGGCCTCCAATAGAGTAGTTCACCATAATAGATATAGAGTTATCATGTACAACTATCCTCACTACTGCTGTTGTCTAGAATTCATGCAGAACAACCAAGTAAAGGATTGGATTGGTAGTTAGAGCTCCTGCAAGATAAGACTAAGAAAAAAATTTAACAAACCCCTTGAAACTGTCAAGGGCTTGATTAGCATCTGTAAAAGCGAGATAGTTGGTTCCATTTTTGGGGATTTCAGCTCTAACATTGTTTAGTGCTATTTTAGAGGAGTAAATTTGAGTGGGAAAGAAAAATTAGAGAGAAAGAGTTTGAAACGAGAGAGAGCGGTTGAGAATTGGAAAAATTAGGTCGCTTGGAGATCTCGAAGTCATAAAGAGGTATATGTCGAGATGTCTTGGTATTTATAATAAAAGCTAATGACTTATCTAGAACTAAAAATGGACGTTTGGAATTTTCTTATCGAGAAGTCATATTGAGAGAATAGATACATATCGATATGTCATTTTCCTGACTCTTATCGAGAACTAGAAAATGAATTGTCGACATGTCAAATAAAAACCCAGTTTGTCCTGAATGGACTGAATTGTTTCCAATTTTTATTTGAATAAATCAAAATAAAATCAGACTGATTTTGCCAAAAGTATTTTACCAAAATAATTTATTAAATTAAATTATCTTAATTCTGAGTTATTGATAAGTCTAAAATTTATATTTGTAGAGAACTCTGTGAGTTAACACTTATAGAGAACTCTACAATGACTTATCGATAAGTCATAATAAAGCTTGTCGAGAAGTCCTTTGAGAAGTCAGAAAAATGACTTATCGAGAACTCACTAAAGAAGTTTTAAAATGGCTTGTCGAGAAGTCAATTAGACTTATCGAGAACTCAGTTCTCTATATACTTTTGAACTCTTTGATTCTGCCTTGTGCTAATTTTATATATTAAAAATGCAAATCAACATTTAGAAAATTTTCTTAGAAATAAAAAAAATTCCAAGCTAAATTTTAAATTTTGAAAGAAAAATATACAGAGATTTCTGAAATATTAATAACTCATATTCCACTTAATTTCCAATTAAATCAAATTAATTTTTATTTACTAGAAATCAATCTGCTGCAAAACATTAGATGAGTTCTTGCCTTTAGGATGAAGAGTTTAGCATTCCAATTTCTCCTACAAGTCTAGTGAAAGTTGCTTCATCTAAAGGTTTAGTAAAAATGTCAGCTAACTGTTTTTCTGTTGGAACAAAAATAAGCTCAATTGTACCATTTGTAGCATGTTCTCTAATAAAATGGTACCTTACATCAATGTGCTTTGTTCTAGAATCATTAACTGGATTAGCCATAATAGATATAGCAGTAATATTGTCACACATAATTGGAATTTTGTGTAACACTAGGCCATAATCCATTAGCTGATTCCTAATCCAAAACACTTGAGCACAGCAACTTCCAGCAGCTATGTACTCAGCCTCAGATGTGGAAGTTGGTACATATTGTTATTTCTTGCTATACCAGGGTACAAGTCTTTTTCCATGAAACTAACAGCTTCCACTAGTGCTCTGACTTCAACCCTGCATCCAGCAAAATCTGCATCTGTGTATCCAACAGCTTCAAAACCTGTTCCATTTGGATACCATAATCATAAGGGATTGGCTTAGGATCAAATGTGATTCCTTTGGATTGGCTTGAAATCTTGCACACAGATATGTGAGTCCCTTTTAGGTATCTGAAAATTCTCTTCATAGTCATCAAATGTGATTCCTTTAAAATGGCTTGAAATCTTGCACACAGACATGTTGCAAACTTAATGTCTGGTCTACTAGCAGTCAAGTACAACAAAGATCCAATTATCCCTCTATAATCTAAAATGTCTACACTTTTTCCTTTCTTATCTTCATCCAACTTAGTAGATGTAAACATAGGTGTAGATGCAGGTGAACAATCATCCATCCCAAACTTCTTCAATAAGTCCTTGACATACTTAGTTTGGCTGATGAAAATCCCATCACTTCTTTGAGTGGCTTGAAGTCCAAGAAAGTAACTTAGTTCTCCCATCATACTCATTTCATATTCACTCTGCATGAGCTTAGAGAATCTTTGACATATCTTTTCATTAGTAGAACTAAATATGATATCATCCACATATATCTGAACTAGAATCATATCCTCATCATGCTGCTTGTAGAAGAGAGTCTTGTCAATTGTACCTCTGGTGAATCTATGTTTAAGCAAAAATTCTAACAATGTGTCATACCAAGCTCTAGGTGCTTCCTTTAGTCCATAGAGAGCCTTGAGTAGCTTGTACACAAAGTTTGGAAATTCTGGATCTTCATAGCCAGTGGCTGTTACACATAAACTTCTTCTTCCAACTCACCATTAGGAATGTGCTCCTCACATCCTTTTGATAAACCTTAAAGTTTGAGTATGCAGCAAATGCAAGAAAGATCCTTATTGCTTCAAGTCTTGCAACTGGAGCAAAAATTTCATCATAATCAATTCCTTCATCCTGTGAGTAGCCTTTTGCAACCAACCTTGCTTTGTTTCTGGTAACAGTTCCACTTTCATCCATTTTGTTCCTGAAAACCCACTTTGTTCCAATTACACTCCCGTTCTTTGGTGCAGGAACCAGCTCCCAAAATTTTCTTTCAAACTGATTTAGCTCTTCTTGCATAGCAGATATCCAATCAGGATCAAGTAGTGCTTCCTCAGTTTTTTAGGCTCAACTTGTGAAAGAAAACATGCATAAAGACATTCATTTGAAGTTGCACTTCTAGTCCTCACTCCAACAATTGGATCACCAATAATTGCTTCTCTTGTGTGACTTCTATCCCATTTCCTAGTGTGAGTTTGTTGACTTGATTTTTCTGTATTTCCGTCACCATTGGCATGACTTGCAGAACCTTTTCCTCTTTGTCCCCCTGAGTCTGTGCTATCAAATTCAGGTGTTTGAGATAAGCTTCCATTCTCATGATTCACATGCTCAGTTGACTCTTCATCTATTCTGTGATTTTTGTTGATTTCAGCTTCATCCTCAGTATCACTATCAATGTTAAGATTTTCAAATCTAAGGGCCTCAACTTCATTTTCATCAGGGCATTCCAAGCCTGGACAGTTGTCATCATCAAAAGTTACATCTGTGATTTCCATAGTTTTCTTTTCTTCTAGCACATAGACTTTATAGGCAGTTCTCTCCAATGAATATCCCAGAAAAATTGCTTAAAAAACCTTTGAGTCAATTTTTCCAACATATTCAGAGTTGTCTTTTAAAACATGACATTTTCTTCCAAACACATGAAGATGCTTCACAGTAAGTTTTCTTTTAGATAAGATTGAGTAGGGTGATTTTCCAAGATTCTTGTTAATGAGATATCTGTTTTGAGTGTAACATGCAGTGTTGATAACTTCTTCCCAAAAACTTGTTGGCAATTTGGCATCTTGCAGTATTGTTCTAGCAGCCTCCACTAATGTTCTAATTTTCCTTTCAACAACACCATTATGTTGAGGTGTCCTAGCTGCTGAGAATTCTTGAACAATGCCCTTGTCTTTGCAGAATTCAGTTAAAGTTGCATTTCTGAATTTTGTGCTATTATCACTCCTCAATCTTTTCACACAATTTTGATCTTCAGTCTGTTTCTCAATCTTCTTGATGTGTTCAATTATGATGTGTGGAGTTTCATCTTTAGAATGCATAAATTCTACCCATGTGTATCTTGAGTAGTCATCCACCATTACAAGTGCATATTTCTTTCTTGAAATTCATAAGAAATTAACTAGTCCAAATAAGTCCATGTGAATAAGTTGCAAAGGTGCACTTATGGAATTCACAGGTTTTACTCTTGTGACTTGATATTTTCATTTTTCCTTTTTGACAAGCCTCACAGACTTCATTTTGAGCAAACTCCAGATTTGGCATGTCTCTCACTAACTCCTTTTTGATTAGAGTATTGATTGCTTGTAATTCAAGTGAGAGAGCTTTTTATGCCACAACTTGCCTTGTACTTCAGATGCCTTAGTGTAAAAACAACAAATTCCATCCTCATTTGCTGAGTCCAAGTCTGCAATAAATAAGCTTCATTTCCTTGCTCCTTTCAAAGCAGCTTCACCAGTCTTTTTGCTGATAATTAGGCATTCTCCTTTGTCAAAAAAAATATTGATTCCTCTATCTGTAAATTCACTAACACTCAGGAGATTCACTTCAAGACCAGCTACCAGTGCTACATATTCAATGACAACATTTCCAAAAATTATCTTGCCATATCCTATTGTGAAACCTTTGTTGTTGTCTCCAAACGTCACTAATGGGCCAACCATCTCCTCAAATTGTGATAGTAGGGCCATATCACCTGTCATATGTCTTGAGCATCCACTGTCTATGATCCATATGACCTTCTTCCCTTTGCCCTATATACAATAAGGGTTAAGTGTGTTTAGAAACCCAAGCAATGTTGGGTACTTTCTTTTTGTTAACAGTTTTAATAGAAGTAGAGTTTGATGATTCAGAAAGAATGGAGTTTATTGATTGATGTGTATTTTCCTTTTTAGCTGAGGACTCAATATTAACTTCCTTAAGATCTACTCTCAGTTTGTGGCAACTTGTCATTACTTTCATGTTGCAAGGTATGCAATCAAACTTGTCACAGAATGAGTAGGGATCATTGGCTTTTACTTCATTATACTTGCATGCTCCCAATCTTGGCTCACTAACAGACTTTTTATAAAGGTGAGTTAGATGATTTATAGAGCCACATTTTTGACACTGTTTCTTAGGAGCATCTGCAAAAAATGCAAAGCTGTTGCGTTTATTTATTCCAACCTTCCCAATTCTGTTTTTCTTTTTGTTTCCTGCATTCTCAGTTTTAACTTCCTTGATTGGTTTCTTGGGAGTTTTGTTCACCATGGGCTTCTTCTCAACTTTAGAAGTTTGAGTTGTTTCTGTGCATCTCTTCTCATTATCCTCATCAGAAAGTTCTTGCTTTATGATCAACTCCTCTTCACTGAAATTTTCTTCACATGCTTTGAATATTGGTAAATCAACCTTTCTCAGTATAGCTGAAACATCTTCATTTGTTGTTGCTTTTCGCTTGTCACCTTCAACTTTCTTGTTTCTGTTCAATGCATCATAATCCAAGACAATAGCTATTGTTAACACATGGCTTGTTCTTCTCATGTTGCTGACCAACTAGCTGAGTTGCATTTCTGAAAGAATTTAATTTCACCTTATTCTTCTCTATCTTTTCTCTTAACACGGCTTCTATTTCACTAGCACACTTGAGCTTGTTCTTTATATATATATTTTCTTGCTTGACTGTGTCAAGCTCTACAAGCAGTAGTTTCTCACTCTCAAGCTTCTCATTAGCTTTTGATAACCCACTGACCTCCTCAGTAGCTGCTACCATGCTAGTGTGAATGTGGAACATTTTTATGCTCATCTTTTCAACAGTCTCCTTATATTAACTTTCATTAAAATCAATAATGGTAAGAGTTGGTACCTGTGTTTTTATGAGGATGACTCTCCTTACTCCAAAGCCATGAGTGCATAGTTTCCTACTTCCTCATCATCACCATTATCTGAATCATCCCAACTCTTTCCTTCTGTAATATAAGCTTTACCCTGTTGCTTTCTTAGAAGAGCCTCATACTTTGCTTCCAATTCAAGATGGGCCTTATCCTTTTTCACTTTCTTTGGTTTCCTACATTCTGTAGCAAAATGACCCAATTTATCACAATTGAAGCACCTGATCTTTGACATGTCAACATATCCTGTTTTGTAGCCACTTTTTCTTCCAGAGTTGTACTGTGCCTTTTCCTTCCAGTTGTTGTCCTTGTTCAATGTTTGTCCCTTATTTTTGAAGAACTTTGGCTTCTTCACTCTAATGTTAAGAATTTTCTTGATAATTAAGCGATGGACTGATCTAACTCATCCAGTTCATCCAAGGTATAAAATTCATCCTCTTCAAGTTCAAGAATAACTTGCTTCTTTTATTCCTTGTTCTTTTGCACACTACTTGAAGCAACAAGAGTCTTGATTTCTAGTTCATCATCAGATGAATGGCAATCATTTACCACTAGTGCACTTGAACCATCAACAATGTGCTCTTGACCAGCCCTTAAGAATTTTCTTTGGATCATTTCCAGTTCAAAGGTTTTTAGAATACCATATGAAACCTCCAATGTCATTATGCTCAAGTCTCTCCCTTCTCTTATAGCTGGAATCTTCTGTTCTAGATGGTCCAGGAAGGGTGAGCAAAAACTTCAAATTAACATCCTCAGCTTCATAGTATTTGTCATGAAGCTGCAAGTCATTAATCAACTTGTTGAATCTTTCAAAGACATCAATTATACTTTCTTTAGGTTTAGCCATAAAACCCTCATATTGAGACACAAGTATTCTCCTTGGGTTGGATTTAACTTCCTCTGTACCTTCACATAGAATCCTTATTTTCTCCCAGATCTGTTTGGCTGTGTCACAGTTGACAATGTTATTATACATGACATTGTCAAGTAACTCTATCAAAATTAATTGCAGACCACTGTCAAGAGAAACTTTTTCCTTCTCAAAGTCTGTGTCTTTTGAAGGATCTTTAGGACCATAGTAAGCTGGGATGACCATGTCTCCTTCTGTAGACTCTTCAATCCTTTGCATAGGAATAAAAGGTCCATTCTTCAGAATCTGGATGTACAAGGGGTTGACCATCATTAGAAACAACATCATCTTCTTTTTCCATAATGTGTAGTTAGTCTTATCAAAGGATGGTATCTTTCACTGCTAATTTTCTGTGTATTCATTTCTCCAAGACATTTAATCTTTTTGCTTTCATATTTTGCTTTGATACCACTTGTTAGGTAATAAATACAACATAGGGGGGGTGAATGTGTTTTGTATATTTTTAAGGCTTTTTGAATATTTGTTACTTGTTGAACAAAGCAGATTAGAAATGTAGTAATATTATGTTAACATAAATTAAACAGTGCACACAATATTTCAAAACTCACTTAATTTTGTATTAAAAATCAAGCTAGTGTTTTTCTACAAATCCTGGGTTCTTTGTAAGCAAAGAACTCTGCTTCTTCCTTGAGAGAGTTACAAGAAAAACTAGATCTGTTTGATATATTTAAAAGCCAAGGGCCAATGTTTACTTTATAGATTAGTAAACACAGCTTTACACAACATGTAATAAGATGTACTAAACCCTACTTTAAGTTATCTCTTAAGCTTTCCATTTCTAGCTTAGTGTATCTTTGCAAATCCTGTGGATCTGTGACTTTACTTTGTCTATTAATCTTGGCCTTTGATCTTTTACTCTTCAAGCTGCTTTTGTAGACTTTTCAATCTAAGTCATTAGATCACTTGATGATTGATAATCTTGGATATTTAACTTCTCAGCATTCAGTACTTGAGCTTCACATTGAGATCTCCAGTTTGATCTATAGAGAATTGACATCTCGATAAGTATAATGGCTTATCGAGATCTCTAAGTTCTTTATAAGTGTCTTTGACTTATCGAGGTCTCTGAGTTCTCTATAAGTGAACTTGGCTTGTCGAGGTCTCCAAATTTCTGCATGTGGAAATGACTTGTCGATATCTCTGAGATCTCTATAAGCATATTGACTTATCAATATCTCTGATATCTCCAATCTTCATATCTTCATTTTTACTTATCGATATCTCCGAGATCTCTAATGCAGAAATGACTTGTCGATATCTAAGAGATCTCTATATACATTTTAACTTGTAGCTCTGAGATCTCTAATGATAATTTGAATTGTCGATATCTCCAATCTTCATGTCTTCATTTGGTTTGTCGATATCTATGCGACTTCTCTATAAGCTATTTTGGACTTCTCGATAAGTCATTCTGGAGTTCTCTAATGACTTTTCTATATGACTTGATCTGTGACTTGTAGATATCTTGACTTAGAACATTTTTCCTAAAACAGATTTATTTAACTCCAAACTTCTTCACAATTTCTCTGACGCATGATCTTCTTGATCTTCTTCCAGAGTTTATTGTTAGGCTTGAGACTGTTTACAGAAACGTACTCCAGTCTAATCTTTGACATTTTTACAAACTCAAGTAATACAATACAAAATAAAATTTGAGATTATCATACAACTAATTCTTAGAGATGTCATTTTGACTTAGTCTTGTTATAGTATATGCATGTCTTGCACAACAGTTTTGAAAGCATCAATATATCCAACTTCCACTATAGAATCATCAACATTCCTGATGTAAACTATTCAAGATAACATCACTTATATTTAGGCAAAACATAAACCAGACATAGCACATAATCATCCTTGTCTGTCTAAAAATTAGGTTCAGAAACTAGCATCAGTGTAACCCTTTACAACCAGTTCCCTATCTTCTCCATACACCAAAAGTAAATCTTTAGTCCTCTTTAAGTACTTAAGAATATTCTTGAAAACTATCCAGTGACCGTCACTTAGATTAGACTGGTATCTATTCATCATGCTCAAAGCATACGAAATATCAGGATAAATACATCTCATCGCACACATTATAGATCCAATTGCTGAAGCATATGGAACTTTCTCAAACGGCCCTTATCATCTAATGATTTAGGGGGAAATTATCCTTTGAGATCACTATCCCATAAGACATGGAAACATATCCTTTCTTTGCCTCCTGCATCCTAAAATGATGCAATATTTTATCAATGTATGTACTCTTCCTAGGTCAATTAATCTCCTCAATCTATCTCTATAGATCTTGATCCCTAATTTACAGGTAGCATCGCCTAACTCTTTCATCAAGAAACTATTTCTCAACCAAGTCTTAATAGCCTGTAGAGAAGGTATGTCATTCCTTATTTATTATATGTGATCTACATATAATACTTATATGGCCCCCACTGACCTTCTTGTAAACACATGGTTCATCTTTTTTTTGAATGAAGACAAACTCTTTGATTATTTCTTCAAAATGAATATTCCATCTCCTTGAGGCTTGCTTCAATATATAAATAGATAGAAGCAACTTACAGACCATCTTAGCAAACTTTGGATCAACAAAACCCTCAGGTTGTATCATATATACATCCTCTTCAAGGCTCCCATATAAGAAAGCGGTTTTGACATCCATTTACCAAATTCCATAGTCAAAGTAAGCATATATTGCTAGAAAAATCCCGACGGACCTGACCACAGTAACTAGTAAAGAAGTCTCATCATAATATATATTATGAATTTGTTTAGAACTTTTTCCCATTAGTCATACCTTATAGGCCTGTATTTTACCATCCTTATCGGTTTTCTTCTTGAAAACCCACTTGCACCCTACAGGTTTTACCCCTTCGGGTGGATCAACTAAAGTCAATACTTTATTTTGATACATGGATTCAACAATGGATTTCATGACCTCTAGCCATCTCTCAGATTTTGGAATGTTCATAGCATCTTGGTAGGTGAGAGGCTAATCATTTTCCGTAAGCATCACATCACCATCTTGAGTCAAGAGAAATCCATAATTTCTCCCGGGCTCATGGTGAATCCTACTAGATCTACGAGCAACCTATGTTTCCTGAACATGATTACTTTCAACATTTTGATGTACATCCCGATCTTGTTCCTACTCTGGTTCAATGATATCATGTGGATCTCGGTCTTCATTGAGATGCATTGTCCTCCTATTGGTTTTCTTAGAAAGTAGTTCTCCCTCAAGATATACAGCGGTCCGTGCAACAATCACTTTATTCTCGGAAGGATTATAAAAAATATACCATTTAGTCTCACTTGGGTATCCTACAAAATAACATCCATCTAATTTTGGTCTAAGGTTGTCAGAGGCTAAACATTTCACAAACGCTTCACGTCCCCAAATTTTTATAAATGACATGCTTTGACATTTTTCAGTCCATATCTCCAATGGAGCCTTTTGAACCACTTTTGTCAAAATTCGGTTAAGTGTATATGCAGCCGTTTCTAAAGTTTAACCCCAGAAATTGATTGAAAGATCCGATTGACTCATCATCGATCGCACCATATCCAATAAGGTACGATTTCTCCTCTCAGAATCTCTATTCCATTGAGGTGTTCTAGAAGGAATAAGTTGTGATACAATATCACACTTCTTCAAGAAACTCTTGAATTTGAGGCTTAAGTATTCTCCTCCATGATCTAATAGTAAATTTTTTTAAACTTCCTCTGTTTGATTTTCTACTATGGCCTTATATTGTTTGAACATTTTAAATGAATCAGATTTGTTCTTCATAAGAACCACATATCTATATTAACTGAAATTATGTGTAAATGTTATGAAGTTGTAAAAGCCACCCCTTTCCATTATACTCATTTGACCACATACATCATTATGTATAAGTCCTAATCGTTCGGTGGCCCTTTTACCTAATCGGATAAAAGAAGTTTTAGTCATTTTCCCAATGAGACAAAGTTTGCATCTTTTATATGATCAAAATCAAACTTATCCAAGTATCCATCTGTATGTAACTCAGATGTGCATTTCTTATTAATATGGCTTAAATGAAAATACTAGAAGTAATGTTTGATTTGAGTCATCTTAGACCATATAAATTGTTAATTAATTGTGCAACATTACAAGTCTTATTATTGAAATAGAATAAACAATTTTTGTTTATTTAAAATGAAATACCTTTCTTGTCTTGACAAGAAATTGATATATGTATCCGCTAAAAGAAAGTACATAATAAAAATTTACCAAGTTCTCAACTTCTCCATATGGGCGAAATTAGGTACCGAGTTCCTCCAACTAGAGCAACAACTTTTGCTCTAAATCTAACCCGATAACTGAAGCTTGAACATTGTTGGTCTTCTTCTTTAGATCTTTCAAATAAGCTCGATAGTTTAACAACTAATCATCCTATTATTTCCACAGAAGTGACAATCGTCTTCTTTAGCAACACCTCCATTAGGATTCAAAAGCCCTTTAGGTATTGTACTTTGGTTTGGCATAGAATAAGATCACATCTTCATCTTGCCTGTCCATTTTCTTTTCCCATTAGTATTTCAGACGCTATCAATATGGACATAGTTCATGCCTTTACCATGTTATTTTCAGCAGTTCTCAACATGCTTAACAACTGAGTAGGTGTTTAATCTATCTCATTCATTTTGTTCATAACAAAATGAGAATATAAGTTGTTCAAAGATTGCTTGATCAAATCAACCAGAGTATCTAGACGAATCTTGTAACCCAAAACTATCAATTACTCATTATACCTATCATCTTTAGAACATTTGGTCCAACCCGGATCTCATTGTCCCATTTATGCAAATTTATAGTGCCTTATTATTGTCATCAAATCTTTTTTGACGACCCTATCCTTCAAACATCCTTTTAAGGTGCTCAATCACATCATAAGCATCAATATGCTCTTGTTGCTTCTAAAGCTCATCACTCATAATTGCAAGCACGAGACATGAAACATCAGTTGTATAATCAATTTGCTTCTTGTAAGAATTTTGTTCAACACATGTTTCATTCTCAGCTAGAAGAAACAAGGGAGGGGTTTGAGTGACATCCTTGAACCTGAGGATGATCCTCAAGTTTCTATGTTAGTCGAGGAAATTATTTCATGTCAGCTTATCCTTCTCAAGGACTATTTCATAGAGAAGTTATTTGTGTTATTTGTGATTTGATATCTACAATATTAAAGTGCATAAAATGAATTAGTCTACAGATGATCATTAAATTATGTTCAAGTGATTATTCATATATATATTCACAATATATATCTCCCACTATTTTTATCAAATCAATAGCCCTAACTATTGATTCAGAAAGAATATCTTCTATATCTTTTCTAGTGAGCTAAGATGCTTATTTCATCATACGTTAGGTCATCTTTGGGTTTTCTCCTAAAACATGATTATTTAGGTAGACAATATTTGTCAATTATATAATCTATATAACTCTTGGATAGCTTGGTGGAACAACATGTGTTCATATTTATCTAATAAATCTCGCCAAACTCTAGGCCTCTAAGTTCACAATCCTATTGTGGTAACTTAGTTAAGTGAAACCTAATAGTCAAAAAGTATCAATATACTTCAACACATCTCCCACGATAGATGAGAGTACTTCGCTTAGGCAAACCCACTCCTCATCGATCTAGGGGTTAACGCATTGGACTCATTGGAAGGCATCTGATCAACTTAATATTAACTTTAAGGTTTTGTTAATTTTAAAACGAACATGATCCCATTATAAAGAGATTTCCAATTTTTCCTTGAATAAAATACTTCAAATCAATATTCATCAATGGTTTGATTTCCAGGTAGTGAGGGAGTCACAACGGTCTCGCTTAAAACCCACAGCCTTGTAAGTTCAATGAACTCGCTTTTGACAAAATCACCCCCATGTCAGAATAAAGAAGATTAGTATTTAATTCCGTGTTTCATTAACACGAGAATCTCATAATCATTTATTCATTTTAAAATCTTGAGTCGTTACAGATTTTATCTTGTTTAGCAAGCATGGCATGTGTGTCGTATCTAATACATACTTCCTTAATCTAATCAATCATGCATTTTATAAACTACTCTACACATACATTCATTATATGCGCATATATATGTAAAGTGAAATAAATAAATGTATTTGGTTATGGCTTTATCCTATTTGATCTTCATCAAACTAATGACAAAGATCCAGGTCAATCTAAGGTGGAAAACAAATACAAGTTAACTATTACATGTCTTTTTTCTTGTATTGCTTCGTTGGATGGCCTTCATGTGGGATTATCCTTCCTTGATTTTCAAATCTTCATGTCTTCATGTATATTACAAGAATGAAATATAAAAACTAATCTAATGTACTTACAAGATAAACTCGAGTTACATTCGAGATTTAATAATTACAAGATCAAAAAACATGCATGCCGTATTAAAATACCAAAACCATTAACCTAAAGGTCATAAGCCATAACCATCCACCATGCTCAATTAATACTTAAGAAAATGTTAAAACACATATTCTGATCTTAACATATCATACCCATCATGATTTAATAATAAAAAAACAAAATATGGTAAAAATCAGAAAAATGAGAATCAAATTCTAAAAATATTAAATTATTGTTTACATGCAGTAAATGACGTCAAACGCCTTCTGGACAAGTCGATAATAGCTTTAGCTATTTTTTTTGTTCAGACGCTAGATTCCCTATCGAATATGGTATTCGTTTGCAAAAATCAGACACAAGATCTAGATTTCAGAGAATCTGCAACATCTGATTCAGAATTCGTATTTAATACGATTCTCATAATAAGAACAAACATAAATCATGAATATCATATTTCAAACCATACATATACAAATATATTATATCAACATCAAAACTTGGAAAATCATGTACATGCATGTATATAAAAAATGGTTAAACACATTAACAAATTAAAAACTTTTGCAAGTAGCTCTGATTCCATTGAAAGGTTTCAAGCACATACACGCAATGAAAATGATATAAAATTAAATTAAAACCTGAATAAAATTGAACCCTACGCAAGATCCATGCGAAAATAGATATTTAATTCTAGTAAGATTTTTTACCTTAAAGAAGCTTTAAAAGTTCATTAATGGAGGATTAATGGAGTTCCAAACCTTGTTGAATCGCCACGTATCCCGCTCGCGATCTACGCTCTACGGTATCTGTGACGGCCTCAACCCCGGGGTCAGGGGCTGATGTCACTAAAACATAACAAACCACGAATATAAACTACTAATTAAACATTATTATATGAACACGAACCCAAACCAAGATCAGATATAGGTTCAAGTATTATTTAGGTTACAACAATACAACTAACTTATTTCACAACCCGACACTCTAACTTATTACAGCAACTCATCAGACCTCAGGGTCTGATACAAACTACCTCAAAGGAGCCAGGACCGGAGGGGGATGATACCCTATTCTGCCATGGTCTGACTGGTCTTCTAGACATCTGCAATATATAAATACAAAACAAGCTACAAGGGTAAGCAATCAATTGCTCAACAGTACCACTATATGAATAACAAGTAAAGCAGTGTATATAAAAACAGTATAGGAACATAAATCATAACTCGTTTACGAAAACAAGTAAAACAGGTATAAACTGGATGCTCTGTAAAATAATATCGTCCATCGTGTTCTGTGCATAAATACCAGAGTCCAATTTTAGCATGTTATTTTCATTTTCAAAACCATTGTTCCATTACAGGAAACACAAAATCATCTGTAATAACCCCAATTTTTGGAAAATTTTGAAACCCTTATGAATAGTGTTTTTGCTGAATGAGAAAACTTTTCATGCCGCGCTATGTAGGGGTTCTGTTATTGATCTTATGGGATATTATTAGTACTCTATGGAGTATATAAGTGTATGTAAAGATCGTCAGAATCCAATTCCGAACACTTTGGTTTTTCCCGGAAATCCACAATATACGGAGAGAATTGAGTATAAGGTAACAGGATAAAAAGGATTTAAATTAAAGGATTATAAAAGAGGATCATAGAAGGAATTTAATATATTGAGAAAGGTTAAGGGAACCTAAGTAATAAGATCCCGGGTATGATCCTTCAAACGATAAAACGAGAACGAAAGTTAAGCGAACCGTATAGCAGATCAGCGGTCATTAGGCAAACGATTAGGAAGTTAATCAAAGGGATTAATGGGAATGATGTCATCCAACCAATAGAAAGAAGACAAGGAAGGAAGGATGACATCATGAGGATGAGGTAAGCATGACATAGGAAGGAAGGAGGTGTGGTTGAATAAGAACCACACAAATTCAAGGGCAAGGTAGTAATTTGCTAAAGCAAGCACAAAAACCAAGCAACCAAGCCAAGAAAAAAACCATTTTCATCAAAAATCAAAAGCAACCAAGGCTTGTTCATGAAGCTCTCGGTTGGTTTCTTAAGAAATGGGAAGTCCAAGCTCCTCCACTTGTTATTTTCCAAGGTAATTATCCTAGCTCCTCCTAGTTAAGTTACATACTTCCTATAAGTTTAAGCTTCTAATTCCAAGCCAATCTTTTTCTATAAATCATCAAAGAAGATGGTGAATAGTGTTTTCAAGAACTAAAATTTGTGTTCTTGAAGTTTTGTTTAGATTAAGCTTGGTTAAGGGCTTTAAAGGTGATTCCAAGCCATCCTCTTGATTCTCCACTCTCCAAGGAAGGTATAAACTACAAACCCTAGCTTTAGTTTTGAGTAATTAGGATTGAATGTGTTTGATATAGCATATGTGAGGCATGATGCTTGATTGGTTGAAGTTTGGTTGAGTTTGTAGAGATTAGTTGGTTTTGTTGTATTGTTGGAGTTGTAAATCTTGGTAATTAGTTAAAGAACCTAAGTAAAGCTTTTAGTTCATGTGAGGAATAAGTATAAATGGTTAATATGGATTTGTTGGGGTTGTTATGATGTGATAAGGATGGATGATTGTTGTATGATTGATTTGGGGTTGATTTGTGGTTGGTATCGAGTGGTTTAAATTTGGGAAATCGCGTAAACATAGCCGTCGTAACGGCCGATTTTCTTTGGACTGTTTTTGTGCATAGCATCAGAACCCTTGAACTCACTGCTAGGTTTTGACCATTGTCATGTTTAGATAGTTCATGTTACGAGCTTCGTTTTGATATGTAGTTCGTTCGATTCCGATTTACGGTTTAGGAGAAACGACCGTTTCAAGTAACGGTGTTTCGCGAACGAAACTTTTTCCCTCGCCTTACTTTGAAATGTAGGTTAAAGACCAAAAAGGGTGAATTAATGTATGAAACATTTATGGTAAGTGTGTTAGGCAGTTGGTAAGTCATTCACGAAGGAATCGCTTTAAGACTCGTAAAGGTTAAGTTATTAAAAATGATGGAGCCGAGAGTACCCGAGTGACTTAAGCGAATCGGTGAGCGTAAAACTAGCATTAGAGTCTAAGTTAGCTAAAGCATAGATTTACAAGTGATTTTGGTTTAATTCCAACTTACTTGTTGTTTATAGGTTACCAGACTCATCCCGAGCCATTCGTAACCCCCAGTCGCTCAGGCAAGTTTTCTACCAGTTATAACTGTTGTTGTGATGTAAATATATGTATATGCATTATCTTGCGATAGTGCATGATTGTTATTAGCAAATTCTTGCGATATATTGTAGCATGTGATATGGTATATATGCATGCCTGTTTCATATTCTTGAAATTTATATCTGTTGGTTATTTGATAATACCTATGCTAGAGGATAGTTGTATCTTGCATATACCCTTAGTATAGGGACCCAAAGGTGAAAATATTTTCTAAAACCGGGAGTCGAGGATCCCGAGTAATCTTGTATATATGGATATGGATATATATATATATATATATATATATTTATATATATATATATGGTTATAGTTTTCCAAACTATTATTCGAATAAGGTTTATTCGATAACTCTAAACTTTATTTTATTTATTGAATATTATTTGAATATTCATTCGAGGGCTTATGACTCTTTTATATTATTTATTGAATATTATTTGAATATTCATTCGAGGACTTATGACTCCTTTTATTTATTTAAATGAATATTATTTTGAATATTCATTCGGGGACTTATGACTCCTTTTATTTATTTATTGAATATTATTTGAATATTCATTCGAGGGCTTATGACTCTTTTATATTATTTATTGAATATTATTTGAATATTCATTTGAGGATGTATGACTCCTTTATTTTATTTAATGAATATTATTTATAATATTCATTCGAGGTATTATGACTCAGCTTATTTTATTTATTGAATATTATTTGAATATTCATTTGAGGATCTATGACTCCGATTATTTGCTATGATATATTCTTTATTTTATTAAAGAATAAGGTGTAAATAATCAAACTTATTTTCGATTATTCAAATAAAGATAATACTTTCATATAAGTATATCTTGGGTTATTTAATACTCGTTTCAAGTATAAATTTAATACTTCTACTTCAATTATTTTTATAAAGATTATTCTTTATGGGAATATTATTTAATTAATAATATTCAGATATTTTCTAATATTCTGGGGACTGATTTACTTCATTAAATCAGTCTTACTCCAAACACTCTTTAAAGTGTTTTCGAGTCTTCAAAATGATTTTTAAAAGTTAGAGCGGATCCCAAAACTCATTTTTATATTTAAGATCTTCCTGTTTAAAGGGGATTTAAATACTCGCTCAAAACCTGGGGAATCCGGCTCTGTGGTGTATTTTATATTCGCAACGAGGTTGCAGATTTGGTAAATGAATTGATTACTTGCCCAATGTTCGGGAAGTAAGCCCATCTAATTGAGTCGGCATAAGCGACAGGCCGGGGTACGGTCTAATATTGTGTAAGTGGCTGGGTGGCAGTCCATCAACGCGTGAGGGGCCGGGGTACGGTCGAGCGCGAGGTCTTAATTATGACCAGGGTGATGACCGGTGAGGAATTCATCCATCTACAGTAGAAAAGGTTACTTATTGGTATCTGTGCCTGATCAGCAAGATATCGGGTTTATGCCAAATGTTTTCTTTTCCTTTCCAAAAATTCATTGGATGTTTCGAACTCTGTTCATACTTCACATAACAGAGGTTCCAGGAAATGTTTAAGAGATATATATATGTGGATATATATATCGGGACTAAATAAAGTATCTCGTAACTTTATTTCATTCAATAATATTTCAAAGATTGAATCTATTCAAATCTTGTCTTGTAGTCTCATCTATGTGATGAACTTTTGAAACTGATTATAACTTGAACGGTGGTAGTTCAAGTAGTATTGGGAAAGATATAAGTATATTGGGGTATTTGGTAACCTCATCTTTTAAACTTATATCTAATTAATAATTGTCTTTTGAATGACAAAGATTTTCAGAAAAACGTTGAGACAAGGTTAGATATATGAGATCACCTTGCAACGATATTTTTTATACAGTTATACACTGGGACTTTGTGTATATTATGCATGGAAGAGGACTTCCAATATTTTGAAAAGTATATATGTATATATACTGAATATTTTGCGACTTCATCGCATTAAGATATCAAACTTGGTTCATTTCTTTTGACCAAGACTTTCATGAGTATTATGAGTAGGCTCATATATGGTAAATCATTATACATATTATTTTGGTGGGCTTGCTGCTCACCCTTGCTTTATTTCTTCATCACACAACAACAGTTAGGAAAGATGGCCAGACTCCAGCAGACCCAGCGCAAGCGCGTGGGAAGCGTCCCGCGTCTTCCCGTTGATGATGTAGCTGCTATAGCTGCAGAGGTAGATCTATTGTAGATCAGACCATCTACTTTTGAGAATCAATTATGTATAATTATAACTTGTGGCAGATAATGGCAATTAACTGTAAATTTATCAAGTAATCATTTCGGGTTGTAATAACTTTTAAATTGTGGATTCAAAGACGTGTACTTATTTGAATTTCATCTCTGAGACTATAACGGGTTGTGGTGTATGTTAGTGTGGGGTCACAGCATAAGGTTGGTTATTATTAATTAAGTGAAGTGATATTGTGGAAAGAAAGACCGTGACGACCCGGATCCCCGACCCCGGATCCGGGGGTGTTACAGAAATGGTATCAGAGCTAAGCGTTATAAACCTCAGAGATGATGGGACGTTAAGATAATAAGTTCACTAAGATAATAAGAACTCTTGTCAAGTTCATAGTCGGGCTACCTAACGTAGTACTGACAGTTAAAACCCTTATGGGAACCCTTATAAATATCGTGATAGGAGCGTAGTTCGTTATCATATATGGTAGCGGGACTCCGAACCCTGAGGTTGAGGAGCAACATCGCGATGATATTTTATTACTAATTGGAGATCGGATTGTGGATCCGATAGAGTGTCCTAATGCAGGACCGGATGATGTTGATATTGAGGATTTAGCGGTTGAGGATGTTGTCCTAGAAGGGATAGTTGTTGAGGAGGATCCCATGGAGGATCCTGACAGGATTGGATAAAGGACCACTGATGAATTGATGACCATGGTTTGGTCGACTACCAGAGGTAGGATTGGCCGGTCACTACCGGAGGTTCGTTCAAGTTGTAAAGATAGTAGCCCATTTAACGCGGCTTACTCGTAAGACTGAGAAGTTCGAATGGACAGAGAAATGCGAGAACAGCTTTCAAGAACTGAAGCAGAGGTTGGTGATGGCCCTTATGCTGGCATTGCCGGATGGAAAAAGAGATTTTGTGAAGTATAGTGACGCTTCGCACAAGGGCTTAGGGTGCGTGCTTATGCAGCACGGTAAGGTAATCGCGTACATGTCAAGACAATTAAGGTAATATGAAATTCGATATCCCCGTTCATGAGCTTAGGCTCGTGGCAATAGTTTTACCCTAAGGATTGGAGGCACTACTTGTATGGAGAGAAGTGCAAGAATTACCTAAGCCATAAGTGCTCTAGTACATTTTCACGTAGAAAGAGCTCAACATATGCCAGAGGAGGCAGTTAGAGCTAATCAAGAATAATGATTGGGAGATTCTTTATCATTCGGGGAAAGCCAATATGGTGGCTGATGCCCTTAGTAAAAAGGAGAGACTCAAGATGATAATGTCTTTTGGAGAGTTTATAAGAGATTTTGAGAAAATGGAAATAGAAGTGAAGGTAACCGGAGCCGGTACCGAAAAGCTGTTTGAGATTGCAATACAGCCCGAATTATTGGAAAAGATCATATTGTGCCAGAAAAAAGTTATGAATGAAGGCAGGGAGCCAACAATTAGATAAAAGATTAATATCGAGAAAGATGATAAGGGAATAATGAGGTATTCCTATAGAATTTGGGTTCCGAAAGTTCAAGAGCGTAAGGATGAGAACTTAGATGAGAGCCATAGTTTGAGGAATAAGATTTAGAGCAAACCCTGAACGTGATAGTCAGGGAGGTCGCCATCAAGATAGAAGGAACCCATGACATAATGGAGTGGAAAATGAGGATTTTAAATTAAAAGATGACCCCAATTATGGGGAGTAGGATGAAACGTTTCATACTAAGGAAACAGAAAGTCGAGTAAGGAAAGGAGACCCGAGACGGTACTCCTATACGGCAATTCATGGACCTGTCTAAAAAGAACTTAGACTATTATCCCCAACCACCACCCTGAGGAGACAGTGCGGTGAGAAATTCTTTCAGGACCTTTAAATCGCTAAGCTCTCAGAGTTCCAAGGAACAAGCTGACCCAGTCGAGGCAAGAGCCTGGCTAAAGGAAATATAGGAATCATTTGAGATTCTAAATGATTGACGAATCACAAAAGACTGTTTTTATCACTTACCCTCCTAAGAGAGAGACCACCCGCTGGTGAAAGACCAAGAAAGGCACGGAGCCAGAGGTTATGATAAACTGATTAAAGTTCAGCCAATTGTTTTTGGGAAAGTAATTCCCGAGGTTATAGAGAGAGTGTAAAAGCTTTAGAGCCAGAACAAAGGCATACGAGTATGATGAATGGTGAATTTAAGTTGTAAAAGTTGTCAAGATTCGTTCTGAGGACACGAATCCAGAATAACGGGATATTTGAAATCAATGCTTATGTTGTGTTGGTTCATGAAATAATGATAAGAGAAAGGAAAATAAAAAGGAATTGAAGTGGAAAGGAATAAAAAGGCAACAGAATTTGAGGAATGATAAGGGAGTTGGGTATGAGGAAACCCTAAAGACTCCTAATAATAGAAATAGAAAAGTATGTAATCGTCCGGATGAGAGTGATTCACCATGAGTTAAATTGATGATTGAAGGCATAAGAGATGCATATATTTTATCCCCTTTAAGTTGGGAGGATTCGAGGAAACATTGAGATAGTTCGAAGGATAAACAATGAGACGCGGATAGACTGAGGAGACAAGGAAGTAAGAAACTAGGAAAATAGGATGAAGGAAGTGACCTTCAAGAATGAGAAATGTAAGACCGGTGGCATGATACCCAGAAAGGGAGACGCCAGGTATGAAAGATATCCCAACATTGAGGTGACTGTTGAGATAAACAACAAAAGTAAATAAGGAATTATTAAGAAGAAGTTCACGTTGAACATGACCAATATCTTCCAGAACATCCTTGTTATCATTACCAAATCAGGAAAGAAAAGCGGAGGACCATTGTTATCTTTTGGAGGCCATGTGGATTGACCTTAACTTGAATAAGGATGCTATTGTGAAATTCGGTATAGACTATCGAGGTGGAACTGATTGAATAAGATACCCTTATCAGGCATATATGACTTTATTTATCCATGGAAGGATGCTTGTACTTTTTTTAAAAAGGTGGAATTAAGGATAGAACATCGGTAACTTAAAACGAATCCTAGGGGAATGCATAAAGGTTGGCATTTCACCCTTAATAGGGACAGTATGAGTTTTGACAGTATGATTGGGAAAGGGTTAAGGTAATAATAACCTTTAAGGATCAGTGGAGAAATTCTTCAGAAGTATATAGACAATGGTTCTACTATTAGTAAATGGTATTGTGATATGCCCTGTATCTAGGGAATACAGGAGGAACGATTGAAGGATAACCTTAGAGGTTTTACAAGGAGAAAGGAAATATTCGAAATTCTCAAGAATAAAAATATTGATAAAGGAAATATGACGTAATTATATTGATGCCAAGTGAGGCACGTGTTAAACCACGAGAAGGTATGGATCGAACCAGTAATGGTCGAAATTGTTCAGGGAAATTAGGACTTAAGATAGAAGATGTTCTAAGTATGATCGAGAGTCAGTCTTGACAGTGATTAACCTCTAAAGACTGAGGCAATAACTTATGGAAAAAAATGGTGATTTTTTTTTTCTCATCAGATTTTAAGGAAAGCATTTTCACATAAGCTGTGATTGAAATAAGGTAGAAATTTATTGGAGGTGGTTAATGTGAAATTGACTGTAAGGAAATTTTACTATCAGGAAAGGCCAAAGAGGTGGCCGACACTTTAAAGGTAAGAGGATAATTATAGGCGCTCGTGCGAGAGGAATACAGTGATGATGGTTAAAGCTGTGAAGGTTGTATTATGGTTTGGAAGATTGACATTCCTTCTGATGACTGTGCAATACCCGACCGTAATAGTAGTTGGTAAAGGTTTAATTCGCGTAATCGCCATGAACGGGCTATCTATCTTAGGAGGTCCTCTAAACAAACCTTTGAGTTAAGTCTTCTATTGAAGGCATATGATTAAGAATGGTATTAACCTGCTATCGTTGCTTTGATTGAAACTCTTCTGCACTTTTATTTGCTTCATGTCATGTATGTATGTCAGGATCAGGAGTGTTCTTCATGAATCATGAATGGTGATTATGTTACCTCCTTAGAAGGATTAGATACGACATGTATGGACTCCGTATGGTTAGCTATTAAGATTTCATGGAATGTGAATGACGACAGTAGGTCAGTGGTGGACCATAGTAAGGCAGCAATGATTCTGCGAGTATCGAGCTGATTACAACCGTGAGAGTTGTATTGGAATAGGTGTCGAGATTGAGTACCCCTAATCGGGTCGTGGTAGTGTATAAGTTATCATTGATAGACTAATTAAGTAGAGTATCTACCTAGTGAATTATTATTCTTTCTTATCAATAGAGAGTCGCATTATTATACGAGGAAGGTTGCGGTGCAAGCATAGAATTCTAGTAGCGATGATGTATAGAATGAGATCCCAGATTCGATTTTCGATGTCGAGGGAGTTTCAAAGGTGATTGTGTATAAGCTCGAGGAAGAGCATGGGTCCATAGAATGATGGACGGGATAGAGAAAATATTTAGGCACGTGAAATGCGATGCTATAATACTTGATGTTGATATAAATACATATATGTTTTGTTCTCCTATGACAAACCTCTATAGTTCAGAGGTAGGTTCCAAGCCAGATATTTTGTGGCTGTATATTTTTTCATATATACAATTCTCTTCAGTTCGTTCTTTTCTCTTCTTTTCATTTCATGTAAGCTGAGAAGAACAACCCTTCCAGAAGGGGAGGTATTGCCGAATGACTATCTATCTTTGTGATAGAAGCCTAGTAGGATACCACATGTTGTTTAATTGCTTGTCAAGTACTAAAGGCTGGCCACCTTCTGTACTAACTATGCGATATAACAAGTGTTCATGATCATAGTGATCTCTCAACAAATTCCTTTACTTCTATTTGATTGATCAAATTTTGGAAAATAGAAACAACTGAAAAAGGAGTAATAAAGTGGTGGTAGTATGCGGAATGGGAACACATTCGTGATACTGAGGTTGACGTGGTTATTAAAAGGTTATAGAACGCCAGCGAGCAATAGTATAACCCGTATAATATTAGGAACGGAAGGTGATAGCGATTACGAACTGGAAAAGAATGGGTATTGAGAAGCAAAAGCTTTAATGTTAAAAGCTATGATGAGAGTCTGTGCAATAGACTTGAAAGAATTTGGAATGATCACTTAATTCGGATTGAGTTATCTTACGACAATAGATCATATGTCATTATCGAGATGTCGCCTTATGAGATCCTTGAGGGAAGACAATGTCGATCTCCCTTATGTTAGGATGAAGTTGTAGAGCGCAAGATGCTCGGACCCGCAGTAGTCCAAAAGACCAAGGATATGATAGATCTAATCAGAGGACGGCTGGTAGTAGCCCAAGATGGACATGATAAGTATGTTGATTTGACACGAAAGGATAAAGAGTATGAAATAGGGGACCTAGTAATGTTATAGGTATCCCTTGGAAAGGATTGATGAGGTTCGGAAAGAAAGGAAAGCTAAGTCTACAATTTGTTGGACCCTTGGATATATTAAGACGTTGGGAAGTTAGCATAGAAGCTAGCCCTAACCCCGAACATGTAGCAGGTCGTAACGTGTTTCACGTATCAATGTTAAGGAAGTGTAATTTAGATGCCAGATAAATAGAGGCATATGAGCGCATAGATATGCAACCCGACGTAACCTGTATGGAGCAACCAGGAAGGGTTATAGAGTGAAAAAGAACAAGTGCTTAGGAGAAGGATTATTAAACTAGGCAGAGTCTGGTGGTAGGACCACAATGTGGGAAAATTGACTCGGGAGTTAGAAAGTGTAATGCTAAGAAAGTATCCCCATTTGTTTTCTATCTGATTCCGGGACGGAATCCTTTTAAGGAGGGGAGACTGTAATAACCCCAATTTTTGGAAAATTTTGAAACCCTTATGAATAGTGTTTTTGCTGAATGAGAAAACTTTTCATGCCGCGCTATGTAGGGGTTCTGTTATTGATCTTATGGGATATTATTAGTACTCTATGGAGTATATAAGTGTATGTAAAGATCGTCAGAATCCAATTCCGAACACTTTGGTTTTTCCCGGAAATCCACAATATACGGAGAGAATTGAGTATAAGGTAACAGGATAAAAAGGATTTAAATTAAAGGATTATAAAAGAGGATCATAGAAGGAATTTAATATATTGAGAAAGGTTAAGGGAACCTAAGTAATAAGATCCCGGGTATGATCCTTCAAACGATAAAACGAGAACGAAAGTTAAGCGAACCGTATAGCAGATCAGCGGTCATTAGGCAAACGATTAGGAAGTTAATCAAAGGGATTAATGGGAATGATGTCATCCAACCAATAGAAAGAAGACAAGGAAGGAAGGATGACATCATGAGGATGAGGTAAGCATGACATAGGAAGGAAGGAGGTGTGGTTGAATAAGAACCACACAAATTCAAGGGCAAGGTAGTAATTTGCTAAAGCAAGCACAAAAACCAAGCAACCAAGCCAAGAAAAAAACCATTTTCATCAAAAATCAAAAGCAACCAAGGCTTGTTCATGAAGCTCTCGGTTGGTTTCTTAAGAAATGGGAAGTCCAAGCTCCTCCACTTGTTATTTTCCAAGGTAATTATCCTAGCTCCTCCTAGTTAAGTTACATACTTCCTATAAGTTTAAGCTTCTAATTCCAAGCCAATCTTTTTCTATAAATCATCAAAGAAGATGGTGAATAGTGTTTTCAAGAACTAAAATTTGTGTTCTTGAAGTTTTGTTTAGATTAAGCTTGGTTAAGGGCTTTAAAGGTGATTCCAAGCCATCCTCTTGATTCTCCACTCTCCAAGGAAGGTATAAACTACAAACCCTAGCTTTAGTTTTGAGTAATTAGGATTGAATGTGTTTGATATAGCATATGTGAGGCATGATGCTTGATTGGTTGAAGTTTGGTTGAGTTTGTAGAGATTAGTTGGTTTTGTTGTATTGTTGGAGTTGTAAATCTTGGTAATTAGTTAAAGAACCTAAGTAAAGCTTTTAGTTCATGTGAGGAATAAGTATAAATGGTTAATATGGATTTGTTGGGGTTGTTATGATGTGATAAGGATGGATGATTGTTGTATGATTGATTTGGGGTTGATTTGTGGTTGGTATCGAGTGGTTTAAATTTGGGAAATCGCGTAAACATAGCCGTCGTAACGGCCGATTTTCTTTGGACTGTTTTTGTGCATAGCATCAGAACCCTTGAACTCACTGCTAGGTTTTGACCATTGTCATTTTTAGATAGTTCATGTTACGAGCTTCGTTTTGATATGTAGTTCGTTCGATTCCGATTTACGGTTTAGGAGAAACGACCGTTTCAAGTAACGGTGTTTCGCGAACGAAACTTTTTCCCTCGCCTTACTTTGAAATGTAGGTTAAAGACCAAAAAGGGTGAATTAATGTATGAAACATTTATGGTAAGTGTGTTAGGCAGTTGGTAAGTCATTCACGAAGGAATCGCTTTAAGACTCGTAAAGGTTAAGTTATTAAAAATGATGGAGCCGAGAGTACCCGAGTGACTTAAGCGAATCGGTGAGCGTAAAACTAGCATTAGAGTCTAAGTTAGCTAAAGCATAGATTTACAAGTGATTTTGGTTTAATTCCAACTTACTTGTTGTTTATAGGTTACCAGACTCATCCCGAGCCATTCGTAACCCCCAGTCGCTCAGGCAAGTTTTCTACCAGTTATAACTGTTGTTGTGATGTAAATATATGTATATGCATTATCTTGCGATAGTGCATGATTGTTATTAGCAAATTCTTGCGATATATTGTAGCATGTGATATGGTATATATGCATGCCTGTTTCATATTCTTGAAATTTATATCTGTTGGTTATTTGATAATACCTATGCTAGAGGATAGTTGTATCTTGCATATACCCTTAGTATAGGGACCCAAAGGTGAAAATATTTTCTAAAACCGGGAGTCGAGGATCCCGAGTAATCTTGTATATATGGATATGGATATATATATATATATATATATTTATATATATATATATGGTTATAGTTTTCCAAACTATTATTCGAATAAGGTTTATTCGATAACTCTAAACTTTATTTTATTTATTGAATATTATTTGAATATTCATTCGAGGGCTTATGACTCTTTTATATTATTTATTGAATATTATTTGAATATTCATTCGAGGACTTATGACTCCTTTTATTTATTTAAATGAATATTATTTTGAATATTCATTCGGGGACTTATGACTCCTTTTATTTATTTATTGAATATTATTTGAATATTCATTCGAGGGCTTATGACTCTTTTATATTATTTATTGAATATTATTTGAATATTCATTTGAGGATGTATGACTCCTTTATTTTATTTAATGAATATTATTTATAATATTCATTCGAGGTATTATGACTCAGCTTATTTTATTTATTGAATATTATTTGAATATTCATTTGAGGATCTATGACTCCGATTATTTGCTGTGATATATTCTTTATTTTATTAAAGAATAAGGTGTAAATAATCAAACTTATTTTCGATTATTCAAATAAAGATAATACTTTCATATAAGTATATCTTGGGTTATTTAATACTCGTTTCAAGTATAAATTTAATACTTCTACTTCAATTATTTTTATAAAGATTATTCTTTATGGGAATATTATTTAATTAATAATATTCAGATATTTTCTAATATTCTGGGGACTGATTTACTTCATTAAATCAGTCTTACTCCAAACACTCTTTAAAGTGTTTTCGAGTCTTCAAAATGATTTTTAAAAGTTAGAGCGGATCCCAAAACTCATTTTTATATTTAAGATCTTCCTGTTTAAAGGGGATTTAAATACTCGCTCAAAACCTGGGGAATCCGGCTCTGTGGTGTATTTTATATTCGCAACGAGGTTGCAGATTTGGTAAATGAATTGATTACTTGCCCAATGTTCGGGAAGTAAGCCCATCTAATTGAGTCGGCATAAGCGACAGGCCGGGGTACGGTCTAATATTGTGTAAGTGGCTGGGTGGCAGTCCATCAACGCGTGAGGGGCCGGGGTACGGTCGAGCGCGAGGTCTTAATTATGACCAGGGTGATGACCGGTGAGGAATTCATCCATCTACAGTAGAAAAGGTTACTTATTGGTATCTGTGCCTGATCAGCAAGATATCGGGTTTATGCCAAATGTTTTCTTTTCCTTTCCAAAAATTCATTGGATGTTTCGAACTCTGTTCATACTTCACATAACAGAGGTTCCAGGAAATGTTTAAGAGATATATATGTGGATATATATATATCGGGACTAAATAAAGTATCTCGTAACTTTATTTCATTCAATAATATTTCAAAGATTGAATCTATTCAAATCTTGTCTTGTAGTCTCATCTATGTGATGAACTTTTGAAACTGATTATAACTTGAACGGTGGTAGTTCAAGTAGTATTGGGAAAGATATAAGTATATTGGGGTATTTGGTAACCTCATCTTTTAAACTTATATCTAATTAATAATTGTCTTTTGAATGACAAAGATTTTCAGAAAAACGTTGAGACAAGGTTAGATATATGAGATCACCTTGCAACGATATTTTTTATACAGTTATACACTGGGACTTTGTGTATATTATGCATGGAAGAGGACTTCCAATATTTTGAAAAGTATATATGTATATATACTGAATATTTTGCGACTTCATCGCATTAAGATATCAAACTTGGTTCATTTCTTTTGACCAAGACTTTCATGAGTATTATGAGTAGGCTCATATATGGTAAATCATTATACATATTATTTTGGTGGGCTTGCTGCTCACCCTTGCTTTATTTCTTCATCACACAACAACAGTTAGGAAAGATGGCCAGACTCCAGCAGACCCAGCGCAAGCGCGTGGGAAGCGTCCCGCGTCTTCCCGTTGATGATGTAGCTGCTATAGCTGCAGAGGTAGATCTATTGTAGATCAGACCATCTACTTTTGAGAATCAATTATGTATAATTATAACTTGTGGCAGATAATGGCAATTAACTGTAAATTTATCAAGTAATCATTTCGGGTTGTAATAACTTTTAAATTGTGGATTCAAAGACGTGTACTTATTTGAATTTCATCTCTGAGACTATAACGGGTTGTGGTGTATGTTAGTGTGGGGTCACAGCATAAGGTTGGTTATTATTAATTAAGTGAAGTGATATTGTGGAAAGAAAGACCGTGACGACCCGGATCCCCGACCCCGGATCCGGGGGTGTTACATCATCTATTCTGTTAAGGGAACCACTAAACCAAAATCAGATATATAATTGGACGAATCCTAAGGACAGCTGATTAGTCTATCCCACCACAACCTGTTCCGGAACTCAGAGACTAGCTAGGTCTCTGTCACGCTGGACTAAGCGGTTTAAATAAGGTGCATAACCGACTTAGCCACTTACGCAAACCCGCTGGGCCGTTACGGGCCTCTTACGCAACCATCCAATATCTGATCCATTTTATCCAGTTTCCAAAACCATTTATACCTATCTCTTTTAAATAATTATATCACAGCACACTTTCCAAAACCTTTCCAATTTTAATCACAATCTAGAGATAAACATTTTTAAAAGTTACTTTCCCCCCAAAATGTAGGTTAGTAAAACATATTTAAACACAGGGGATACGCAACTTAAAGCATTCTGTTCCAATACATAAATTAAATCAACAATTATTCATATATATTGAATTGTAAAAGATTTGTTCAGGGGTACTTGCCTTGTGAAGCTTTACACTAACATTGGCTTGACTCTAAACCGACTTTAACTACTGGGTCCTTCGACTTGAACCTACAGAATCGAAACAACCTAGGTTAGACAACCAGTTATGCTTGACATATCCTCTCTAGACAATTACCCAACGATAATGAATCCCGACTCGTACATATTCATATAATATTGTACACATAATAATATTACACGTGACAATTAGGGCTCGATTTATATTTATTTAGATATATATATTCGATTCATATCTAACAGTAATTTTCAAAAAATTTGGACAACGACTCCTTTATTTATAGACCTACCCGTCGAAACATCAATCGACGTCAATATCCCAACAAATCTAATTCACACTTTATAATCCACTATGACTCGTCATATAATATTTATTTACGTTCCAAAATAATTTATACGATCATTTTATTTATTTAATATATTTAGGACTCAGATAAAAATCATCACCGTCCGCTCGAATAAATTCATCGCGGACGGAGGAAAAATTTATTGGTGCCCGAAAATATTCGGGTGTCTGAATAAATTCTACCGATTATCCGAAAATATTTCCCGCACGAATTATAATTTAATATCATGAATTTTTAAATGAATAATTTCCCTCCATTTAAAAAAGGAAATAAAAAATTAGACTACAACAATCCAGTTCAGTAGAAACACATACACGGCCCAACAGGCCCAGCACAAGAATCCACAACAAGCCCAACAGAACCCAGCAACAAGAAAGCAAAACACACCCACACAAATCACTACACACACGATACACACGCCACTGCGCCGCACACACACATACAGACTTTCGCACACACACACACACAGACTTTCGCACACACACAGTACATATATATATCAAGAACACAATCTAAACCAACCAAGCCAGAAGAAGAGGGGTGGGGAACTCACCGAAAAAGACACCGTCAGTGACTGAGCAGCCAAAAGAGAGAAAAGAAACGAAAACAGAGGGGATGGGGAGGAGAATAATAAAAGAAAGAAGAAAAGTATAGGAAGAGAGAGGGAACAGTGAGCAAGAGAGATTGAGATTGACAAAGCTACAAGAGAGCTACAAGAGATTGAATGAGAGGAAGATGAGTTTATTTGTGCTAATTCTTAGACTGACACGTAGAAACAATTGCTATGACTCACCAGATGAGGGATCTCTGAATATAACACGTATCAAATAATTAGATTGAATTAGTACACGGGTCCCTGGCTGGCATTCTGTAAAATTTCTGGTTCGTTATCTATCAATATAATGAACCAGCGGCGCGATAAAATTTCCACAAAAAATTACAAATAAATTACCATAATTCTCGGGATATTTAAAAGTTAATAAAACAAAATTTTCGTAATTTTTTAAACCGTGTTTGAAATGCAACTCAGATCCGAATTTAGCGATTTAACGAAACAACACGCGATAAAATTAGTCCCAAAAATTTCCAAAATAATTTTAAAATTCTTAGAATATTATGAACTTAATAAAATATGAATTTCATAATTTTTGAGAAATTCTGGAATAAAATACTGATTTTTTTTCAATTAAATGAAATCAGAAAATCATTTAAAGAAAAATAATTAATGAAATATTGATTTCTAAATTTTATAAAATCCCAAAAATAATTTTTGAAATTATGAAATCATAGAAACAATTTTAGAGACAATCCAAATATTTTTTTAAAAATAAATTTTCCATAAAACTACTTTTTAAAAGCGAAACAAAAATAATATAGTTTAACAAACAATCACACGAATAGTCCAAGCAACTCAACGATCACATATAAATAGTAATAAATAAAGCACAGATATCAAAATCAATATATAATTCTTTATATAATTAATTATGCAATGATTACACGTTTAAATATTACAAAAAATATACAAGTCGTTATATCCTTCCCCCTTAAAAAGATTCTGTCCCCAGAATCTTAACTTAATTAAAGAAGTGAGGATATTTGTCAAGCATATCTAACTCTAAATCCCAGGTAGACTCTTCTACCCTAGGGTTTCTCCAAAGTACTTTAACTATAGGAATAGATTTATTTCTAAGTACACGCTCCGTACGATCTAATATCTGGATTGGCCGTTCCACATAGGACAAATCTGATTGAAGCTTGATCGGTTCATACTCAATTACTTGGTTCGAATCAGGAATATACGACTTCAACATGGATACGTGGAAAACATTATGAATATGCTGCAATTGCGGTGGTAGCGCTGTTTCGTACGCGACCTTCCCTATTTGCTTCAAAACTTCAAATGACCCTATATACCTTGGGTTGAGCTTACCTTTCTGTCCAAATCGAACTAACCCTTTACAAGGTGATACTTTCAACAATACCAATGACCCTATCTCAAAATTCATATACTTTCGATGTAAATCTGCATTCTTCCTCTGTCTATTTTGGGCCAACCATTTTTGAATCACTGTTACTGCATCTCTAGTCTGTTTGCACTAATTCAGGTCATAACACTTTCTTCTCTCCTACTTCATCCAATACAAGGGTGATCTGCATTTACGTCCATACAAAGCTTCATAAGGTGGCATTCCGATGCTAGCATGATAGTTGTTGTTATAAGAAAACTCAATCAACGGTAGATGATCATCGCAGTTTCCCTTGAAATCCAAAGCACAAACCCTTAACATATCTTCTATTGTCTGAATCGTTGTCTCACTTTGGCCATCTGTCTGAGGATGATAAGCAGTGCTCATGTTTAACTTAGTTCCCAAACACTCTTGAAACTTAGTCCAAAATCTTGAGTTGAATCTTGGGTCTCGGTCTGATACGATGGACACGGGAACTGCATGTTTGGTTACGATTTCATCCAAATACATTTTAACCAACTTTTCCAAAGAATATCTTTCGTTGATAGGGAGGAATTGTGCTGACTTGGTCAATCTGTCAATGATTACCCAGATATCATCATGATTCGACTTTGTCTTTGGCAATCCTACTACGAAATCCATTGCAATCTCTTCCCACTTCCACTGTGGAATCTCCAAGGGTTGCTACAATCCACTTGGCCTTTGATGTTCTGCCTTTACTATCTGACATACGTGACATTTGCTAACCCAATCCGCAATCTCCTTCTTCATTCCTGGCCACCAGAAGTTCTTCTTTAAGTCTTGATACATTTTGGTACTCCCAGGTGAATATAGAACCTAGAATTATGAGCTTCTCGAAAAATCTCATTCTTCAATTCAATCACATTGGGAATCCATATTCTTGAAGAAAACCTGAACATACCTTTTGCTATCCTTTTGATTACAAACTTCTTCTCCCATCAAACCATCCAATCCTATATTCATAACTTCCTCTTGACACTTTCTTATTCTTTCCATCAATTCTGGCTGAAAAGTGATTTCATATAATTGCTCTTTGTTACCTTCTAGCACTCGAACTTCAATTTCCTGCTTTTCCAATTCCTTTGCGATTCCTTCAGAACTTAATCTCATTCAATATTCCTTTCTTCTTAAGGCATCTGCTACTACATTGGCTTTTCCCGGATGATAGTTGATGGAACAATCGTAGTCCTTGATCATCTCCAACCATCTTCGTTGTCTCTTGTTTAAGTCCTTCTGGGTGAATATATACTTTAAGCTTTAATGATCCGTGTAGATGTCACACTTCTCTCTATACAAGTAATGCCTCCATAGCTTCAATGCGAATACTATTGTTGCTAACTCCAAATTATGCAACTGGGTATTTCTGCTCATGGGGTTTTAACTGCCTGGATGCATAAGCAATAACCTTATCATGTTGCATTAACACACAACCTAAACCTTTTAGAGAAGCGTAAATGTAGATCACGAAATTCCCTGTTTCATCTGGTAATGCTAACACAACTGATGTCACTAATCTCTTTTTGAACTCCTGGAAACTTTCCTCACATTTCTCGGTCCAAAACTTTTCCTGCTCAGCTTGGTCAATGGAGTTGCAATCTTGGAAAAGTCCTTCACAAATCTTTGGTAGTAGCCTGCTAGTCTAAGAAAACTTCTAACTTTTGTCAAAGTCTTCGGTTGTTCCCATCTGGATACAGCTTCAATCTTCACGGGATCTACTTTAATACCATCCTTACCCACTATATGACCCAAAAGCTGAACTTTTTCCAACCAAAATTCATATTTCGAAAACTTAGCGTACAACTGCTTTTCTCTCAGCCTTTTCAGAGCAATCCTTAGGTGTTCGGCATGGTCATCCTTGGTCTTTGAATAGATGAGGATGTCATCAATAAATATAATAACAAACTTATCCAAGTATACCTTATACACCCGGTTCATTAAATCCATAAAAGCTGTTCGTGCATTAGTTAATCCAAATGACATCACTAAGAACTCATAATGGCCATACCTAGTTCTAAATGCAGTCTTCAATATAACTTCAGGTTTAATTTTCAACTGGTGATAACCCGATCTTAGATCAATCTTCGAAAACAACATGCTCCTTTAAGATGGTCAAACAAGTCATCAATCCTGGGAAGAGGATACTTATTCTTGATGGTTAACTTATTTAGTTCCCGATAATCAATACACAAACCTCAAGCTCAGGTCTTTCTTCTTTACAATAACACTGGGGCGCCCCACGGGGATACAACTTGGTCTAATTATCCTTTTTTTCCAAAAGTTCCTGAAGTTGTTAAGCTAGTTCCTTCATCTCTACTGGGGCCATACGATAAAGAGCCTTTGAAACTGATTCTGCTCCAGAATTAGGTGTATAGAGAATTCAATCTCACGATCGGGTGGTAATCCTGGAAACTTGTCTGGAAAAACATCTGAAAATTCACTAACTACTGGAATCTATCCAACTAGGTGCCTTTTGCTTAGTATCCATAATATGGGCTAAATACGACTCACATCCTTGTCTTAACAGTTTCCTTGCTTTCAGCACCGATAGAAAATTTCTTTTCATGTTTCTGTCCTTTGTAAGTTATTCTGATATTCTCTTTCGTATACAATAAAATTTTCTTTTTCTTACAATCAATATTTGCCTTATACTGGGACAACCAATCCATTTCTAGAATCACATCAAATTCTCCTAACTCAAAGGGTATTAGGTCCACTGAAAAGGAATGCCCATAAATTTCTAATTAACACCTAGGGAAAAATTGGCATACTGAAACTTTATCTGATTGGCCATTCTATGGTCAAGGGCTCAGTTAAATCTTCCAACATTAAATCCATATTATCTACCCATTCTTAGATATAAACGATTTGGACGCTCCTAAGTCAAACAAAACTTCAACAGGCACGAAATAAGATAAAGCATACCTGTAACTACATCTGAATCCTGAGCATAAGATCTCTTGGTCATCTTGAAGGTTCTGGCTCTTATTGTGCTGGTTGTCGGTCCCTGAGATACACTACCTCCTACGCTTCCCTGAGTAACAATTTTGCAGTTTCTGGCAATATGTCCAACCTTTACCGCACTTAAAGCAGGTAACTCCGGGGTTCTCTGAATTACATTCTGACGCATAATGGCCCTTTTGATCGCACTTAAAACACTAGACATCCTTTCTGCATTGACCACTATGCCTCTTACCGCATGACTTACATTCCACGATTGGCTTGGTTGACTGAGATGGGGCAGAAGCAATTGAGGTGACACCTGAACTCGTCTGGGAAAAACCTTGTCTCCCGAATTTCTTGTTCCTATTACCGGCCAAATTTCCTTGGGAAATTCTGACTGGACTCTTCTCGATCTGCCTTATCAGCACCACTATCAAACTTCCTCTTCTTATCACTTCTCTCCTTGGAGGCCAACTTCTGATCACTTTCACTAACTAAGGCGGCCTGAACTATAGAGGTATACGTCTTGAGCTGCAAAGCCACCACTCCACTACAAAATTCAGGCTTCAATCCTTGTTGAAACCTCCTAGATTTTTGAATCTCAGTATTCATATATCCAGGGGCTAATCGGTCCAATTCCGTAAACTTGGCCTCATACCCAGTCACACTCTTCTCTCCTTGCTTCAATTCCAAAAATTCCACTTATAATTGACTCTATAAACAATTCGGAAAATACTTTTCTAGGAACAACTCTGTAAATCTGGCCCAAAAAATAGGACCTTCTCCTTCTAGTACACGAATGGATTCCCACCAAAAATTTGCTTCCCCCTTGAGAAAATAACTAGTATAATTCGTCTTAGAATCCTCACTGACCTGAATAAAGGTAAAGGCTTTCTCCATTCTTAAGCTAAACTCTAGAGGCATCGGGTCTACCTCGCCCTTAAACTTTGGGGGTTTTGACTGACTGAACGGACTTGAAGCTAACGGTTTGGTTTTGGCTCTTTCGGTTGGGTGCTACTGAAGTTGCAAACTATTGTTGGATTTGTTGGTGTGTTGTTGAATGAATTGCTGTTGTTGTTGCTGTTGTTGCAGAAATTGTTGTTGTGCTGCTGGAAATTATTCTTGTTGCTGAGCCATCTAATTAGACTATTGGCACAGCAAATCTAGCAATCCATCCATGGCTGGGCCCCCATCAGTGTTCCTGCTAGAGGAGTGGATGGGATATTCTTATTGGGAGGCATTCTCCTGAAACACAATAAAAAGATTTTATATGAAAATTGGTGCCCACGTTGTAGCAACCATTTTTATGCATCAAGAGATGCTGCCACAATAACATATTCCCTTCCTTATTTACTTGGGGTCCATCATGATGCATAACAAAATTTAACAAAACCAGCAACAAATATAACAATAACGTTAACAGTAATAACAACAGTGCAAAGAAAATGAAACCAACAAACAACTGTATAATAGGAAAACTACAATACAATAATAGTACAAATCCATCCAACAACTACAGTGCAATACTAGAAATAAAACCGAGTATATAACAAAAATGGATGTCATAGCAGCCTCCGCCTACTACAAACCAGCAACATAATACATACATAAAGTAAACAACTACAGAACTCCTATAAACCAACTACGAGCTTTGTATCTCGCTGCAGAAACTCTGATCTAACCACTGCCACTTCGATAGATTCTAACTCAAATACCAACCAGTTCACTAGATCTGGTACTGAACGCCCTGAACTCTGAGCTAATGAAATAGTCAATGGACCTAGCTCTCTCCACAGCAGTCTGAGTTAGGGATCGCACTCCCTCCTGAACATCGGGTGAAGGGGCAGGGATGCCCTGAAAAGTTCCAACTAGTATCTGTTCAAGCTATGCAGCTAGTCCTGGGCTCTGCTCTCTAATGAAAGACTGGTTCACCGCTCAGTGAACATGGTAGGGGATCGGGGAAGAAGCACCTGAAGGAACAGATGGAGGGACATGAGGTCTCGAGGTGGAAGAACTAGGACCACAACCTGGAGGGAAATCCCTAACAGCAGATACTGACATTCGTACCCAACGAGGACGGGCACTAGGTCCTGACATACCTCTCGGTGGAAATGGGGGAACTGGTGGGGGAGACAAGGGAGTCTCCTCAGCTATAACGTCCAGAGTCCTCTCAGAGTCTGAACTATCTGAATCTGGCCTGTTCTCCAGGGATGGAGAACTGGAAATCACTATAGGCCATTACCAACAATATAAATGTACAAGAAATACACAACAAGGTTAAGGCAGTTCTATCAAAATATCAATAGATGTTAGGATAACGCCGACGAAACCCTCGACTGATCTTAGGGCTGCTCCTTTAATGAGTTGCTGACTCACATTTTAGGACAGACTTCCTATACCTTTTTGACTCAATCATTAACCTAAATCAGGGCCTTGAACCTGTAGCTTTGATACCAACTGTGACGGCCTCAACCCCGGGGTCAGTGGCTATCGTCACTAAAATATAACAAACCACGAATATAAACTACTAATTAAACATTATTATATAAACACGACCCCAAACCAGGATCAAATACAGGTTTAAGTATATTTAGGTTACAACACTACAACTAACTTATTTCACAACCGGACACTCTAACTTATTAAAACTCATCAGACCTCAGGGTCTGATACAAACTACCTCAGAGGTCCCGGGATCGGAGGGGGATGATACCCTATTCTGCCATGGTCTGACTGGTCTTCTAGACATCTGCAATATATAAATACAAAACAAGCTACAAGGGTGAGCAATCAATTGCTCAACAGTACCACTATATGAATAATAAGTAAAGCAGTGTATATAAAAACAGTTTAGGAACAGAAATCATAACTCGTTTACGAAAACAAGTAAAACAGGTATAAACTGGATATCAATAAGCATGCTCTGTAAAAAAATATCCATCGTGTGCTGTGCATAAATACTAGAGTCCAATTTAGCATGCTATTTCCATTTCCAAAACCACTGTTCCATTACAGGAAACATAAATCATCTGTTTCGTTACGGGAACCACTAAACCAAATCAGATATAATTGGACGAATCCTAAGGACAGCTGATCGTCTATCCCACCACAACCTGTTCCGGACTCAGAGATTAGCTAGGTCTCTGTCACGCTGGACTAAGCAGTTTAAATCAGGCGCGCAACGGACTTAGCCACTTACGCAAACCCGCTGGGCCGTTACGGTCCTCTTATGCAACCATACAATATCTGATCCGTTTTATCCAGTTTCTAAAACCATTTATACCTATCTCTTTTAAATAATTATATCACATCACACTTTCCAAAACCTTTCCAATTTTAATCACAATCTAGAGATAGGCATTTTCAGAAGTTACTTTTCCCGTAAAACTTAGGTTAGTAAAATATATTTAAAACGGGGGATACGCAACTTAAAGCGTTCTGTTCCAATACATAAATTAAATGAACAATTATTCATGTATACTGAGCTGTAAAAGATTTGTTCAGGGGTACTTGCCTTGCAAAGCTTTACACTAACACTAGCTTGACTCTAAACCAACTCAACTACTGGGTCCTTCGACTTAAATCTACAGAATTGAAACAATCTAGGTTAGACAACCAGTTATACTTGACATATCCTCACTAGAAAGTTACCCAGCGATAACGATTCTCGACTCGTACATATTTATATAATATTGTACACATAATAATATTACACGTAACAATTAGGGCTCGATTTGTATTTATTCAGAAAATATATTCGATTCGTATCTAACAGTAATTTTCTGGATAATTTGGACAACGACTCCTCTATTTATAGACCTACCCATCGAAACATCAATCGACGTCAATTTTCCGAAAAATCCAATTCACACTTTATAATCCACTACGACTCGTCACATAATATTCATTTACATTCCAAAATAATTTATATGATTTTTTTATTTATTTAAAATATTTCGAACTCAGATAAAAATCACCGTCCACCGTCCGCTCGTATAAATTCATCGCGGACGATGGCCAAATTTATCGGTGCATGAAAATATTCGGGTGTCCGCATAAATTCTATCGATTATCCAAAAATATTTCCCGCGTGAATTATAATTTAATATCATGAATTTTTAAATCAATAATTTCCCTGCAATTAAAAAAAATCAAAAATTAGACTACGGCAATCCAGTTCAGTAGAACACATACACGACCCAACATGCCCAACACAAGAATCCACAACAAGCCCAATAGAATCTAACAACAAGAAAGCAAAACACAGCCCACACAAATCACTGCACACACGATACACGCGCCACTGCGCCGCACACACACACACTTTCGCACACACACATAAACACACACACCACAATACATATATATCAAGATACAATCTGAACCAGCCAAGCCAGAAGAAACTCAAGCGGCGGCTCACCGGAATAAGAGAAGCGGGGCGACGAACTCACCATAAAAGGACACCGGCGGTGACTGAGCAGCCAAAAGAGAGAAAAGAAACGAAAACAGTGGGGATGGGGAGGAGAATAATAAAAGAAAGAAGAAAAGTATAGGAAGAGAGAGGGAACAGTGAGCGAGAGATTGAGATTGACAGAGAGACAAGAGAGAGCTACAAGAGATTGAATGAGAGGAAGATGAGTTTATTTGTGCTAATTTTTAGACTGACACATAGAAACAATTGCTATGACTCACCAAAAAAGGGATCTCTGAATATAACACGTATCAAATACTTAGATTGAATTAGTACACGGGTCTTTGGCTGGCATTCTGTAAAATTTCTGGTTTGTTATCTATCAATATAATAAACCAGCGGCGCGATAAAATTTCCATGAAAAATTACAAATAAATTATCATAATTCTCGGGGTATTTAAAAGTTAATAATTTTTTTTTGTAATTTTTAAACCGTGTTTGAAACGCAACTCATACCCGAATTTAGAGATTTAAAGAAACAACGCGCGGTAAAATTAGTCCCAAAAATTTCCAAAATAATTTTAAACTTCTCAGAATATTATGAACCTAATAAAATATGAATTTCATAATTTTTGAGAAATTCTAGATTAAATACTTATTTTTTTGAATTAAATAAAATCAAAAAATCATTTAAAGAAAAATATTTAATGAAATATTGATTTCATTTTATTAAATCCCAAAAATAATTATTGAAATTATGAAATCATGGAAATAATTTTAGAGACAATCCAAATTTTTTTAAAAATAAATTTTCCATAAACTACTTTTTAAAAGCGAAACAAGAATAATATGGTTTAACAAACAATCACACGAATAGTCCAAGCAACCCAACACTCACATATAAATAGTAATAAATAAAGCACATATATCAAAATTAATATAAATTCTTTATTTAATTAATTACGCAATAATTACATGTTTAAATATTATAAAAAAATACGAGCCGTTATAGTACCACACAAACGCTTTTCTTGAAAGAGTGATGTGCATTAGCACCCGAAAAACTCCAACTCTACCTCTCTTCCTCTTTCTGCTTAAATGGCTAAAGTTTTGTAAATCATGTATCCTTATTTATAAATCAGCCCTCAAAGAGTTTATATAGAAAGAAAAATGAGTTTTCTAATTATAATCTAATTATAATTAATACTAATCCAAAATCCCAATTTATTATTTAATTAAGTCACACTTAATTAATTAATAACTTATTTCAGAATTAGTTTATGTACTCTATTTATTTAATTAATTAATTAAGTCACACTTAATTAATATCATAAATAAAAAATTACTTATTTAATTTAAATTCATAATTTAAATCATTTCTCCTTCAAGCGTTCTTTGTGTGTGACCTTGTAGGTTATTATCCCGTTGGTAATAATTTTAATATCTCATTTTGAAATTATGAACAATGAGAGGCATCGAGTAATACATCATTGTTGCCCAAGTAATAATAATTTAATCGGTGATTCGATTAAACCTTTCGTGATAATATACAATGTAATATAATTCCTATAACCAAATATTATAGATTAAATTAGATGCATGTAATGTGTCATCCTCATCATAGTTTAATCCAAGTTTCTTTGATCAATGAGTAGACTATCATATCAAATCAACATTTGAGTGTGGCCACACATTTTATAGTCTAGCTCACACAGGAGGTCAATAATATAACTTCTAGAATAGGAGGGTAAATCTAATCTAGAACATTCATATTTCTCATATGATTTATATTATACCTGAAATACACTTTTATCATTACCCGGTTAAAGGTAACTTTTAATGTAATTAAAGTACATTAATTCTCGTATAAAATATAATGATTTCAAGTCTAAGGACCATTACATCATTATCATAATGAGAATTACTTATGACATAACAGACATGTAGAATTTCATATTGGGTCCATCCATCACCATGTACATTTACATCTCCCTGTGTTTTTGACTTTAGTATCACTATACCTATAATCAATGATATGTGATCTTCAGTCAACAAACACACCAGTCTTAATGCATTATTATTATCCCTTAATAATAATACTCAACTAGGGACTTTAGGAATATTGATACTATTCTTATAATCTCATTTATTAATCTAACATTTACATCGCAGTAAATTAAGACATAATAATAATTTTTAAAGGGATTAATCGATAGAACATAAACATTAATATTCAAATATCTTAAAATAAAATATTATAGTGTTGTCGCTAGGGCACAGACACTAACAGAATAAACTCATAATCTGTAGCATCAGGACTGAAAGAAATTATCTTTGAACCAAGTTGTTCAACAATTTGTGCTCCTCCCTTAGGCAAGTCAGCAACTGAGTCATCCTTCAATATGTATTTTGGAATTAACTTGGATTTAGCCATACCTTTCTGCTTCTCATGAACTAGGCCTTGAATTTAGACCATCTTCAATGGTTGCATTTTTGACAGAGAGCATGTAGACAAAATATTCAAGTTCCTGCCAGGATTTGTTCAACATTTATTCCTGTGACACTCTCATCCTTTTTCTAGACTCAAGAAAATATATTATCTTTTTCTTAGGCTTGTCACCATCAAATTTATCAAGAACAGTTTAAACACAGATTATCTTTTGTAAATCTTAGAGTTTAACATCTTCACCTATTCCAGTCAGTGAATTTATGTCTTTTATCTTCAAGGCATCTCCTTTTTAAATCCTAGCCTTCTTGTAACCAAGACCACCTCTTTGATAGCCTTCCGTAGCTTGAGATCCTCCACTGTAGATATTTTTGAATATACCAATATCTCTGTCAGGAGTAGAAGTCTTGTCTTTCCATAAGAGTTTCTTCTTATGCTCAAAGTCTGATGCCAATTTATCCATAGGTTTAGGAGTAACACATCTATTAACATAGTCATACCAACTTTTATTTATTCCAACCTTATTGTACATGATGTACCCAATATCTTTGTTGATTTTAAATTTAAACTTGGATGGCTTAAGTATTCTCTTAAAACTTGGTCTTTCAAATCTTGATATTCTTTCAACATGAGTAGTATCAGAGGTTGACTTAATAGTGGCATCGACTTTTATTTGTGTGATCTCAACATGAGCTGTGTCATTGGTTGAGATATGCTTTGTGATAGTTTTCTTTAACTTGAGCACTGTCAGAGGTTAACTCTATCAGTTGTTGAAAACTTAGAGTAAGCACTTAAAAATTCCAGATTAATATTCGAAGGTTCAAAAACTTTTTTCCCCTTATACCTTCTATCAGCATTTAGAATAGCTTGGGACCTTAAAATAGGTCTTTCAACATTTGAGGATTGACTGACATCTTTAATTACCATCCCACCTTTAGGTCTTTCTACCTCTGGGAAATCATTATATACTAAATTAGTATCAGTATTTGCAGTTTCAGCTTTTAGCATCTTGAAATTTTCTTCTAACTACCTGGTCTATTCAATATCAAAATCTGGACATTCTCTCTCAAACATTCTTCTGGCTACTTCAGCATCAAATGCTAGAAATTTTGGATCTTTGTAATGTAGAGTTATCTTTATGCCTTTACATTTTAGAGTCCGAAAGAACTAACTAGTTTCAGCACCAGCTTCTATCTCCATACCAGCCTGGTCTTCATCAGCATTTGTGACTGTTAGAGTTTGCTTCTCAGTTGTAGTAGTCACAGTTGTAGTCAGCTATTTTACTAGCACAGTCTAATAGACTTGCTATCTTCCTCTACGAACACTTCTTCCTCCACCTCTTCTAGATTGGTTAGTAGTTTTTGAAACTTAACTAGATCCAATTAAATCTCCCATCTAATCCTAGGTGCTTTGCCTCCCTTATTCCCTCCATCGAGAACATCATCCATATCATCAATATTTGACTTGAGCTGTTGCATTTAGATTTAGTAATTATCTACCACTTTTGGGCTCATCACCAAGCAAGAGAGAGATAATAAGCTCTAGGAACTCCTGAACCTCATCAAATTGCCCAGACATCTTGGCTTGAGTAGCTTCCAACCTAGCTTGATTAGATTCAATTTTATCTTGTCTGGAAATAAGAGGCTTTAACTATATTTGGACTTTAAACTTACTCTTTGTCTTGGCTTCATGAAAAGAGTTTTTAAGTTCATCTATCCGAGCTTGAGCCTTGACCTGAGTTGAGTGAATAGACTTGGCCATGAGAGCAGAGGCTTTTAGATGACTGAAGATATCATGATATATGATTTGTCTCTCAGCCCTCTCCAAATGCTGAGAAGTATGATTAACAGTATCAGGATAATTTAGATCCTTCCACTTAGAGAACCATTCTTCCTCTAAGTACTGTTGAGACACTCCAAGAACTCTCTCAGCCATTTTTGCTTTTTTCCCCTCTCAGGAATGTCATCGGGAAAGATGGTGTCATTAAGATCTTCATCATTCTTATCATCATTCCCAGAGTGCAGAGAAGCTTCATCGTCAATAATTGGTTCTTTAAACTTCTGTACTACTTTTCCTTCAGCATAAGAGTTTAAGATAAGATCATCAATAGATACTATATGACAACTAACAGCTTCAGAAACATCCATGTCATCAACATTTTCAGCACCATCAGTGGTGTGAAGCTCAATCCCTTTAGGAATATAAAGCAAGAGAATGTGAACATCAGTATCTACTTCCAAAACCTCTGTAGCAGTAAAATGTGCCGGGGATTCAAGAATTGAAGCAGATTATTGAATTTCAGCTTTAGAGTGGATTATTTTACAACTTCTATTAGCAGTAACAGGGATTGTAGATAGTGGAGTTGAAAAATGAATGGACTATTATACTGTCTCAGTCACAACATGTATTAAAACAATGGATGATGTGTAAATTGGAGTGGACTCCAGTGAAATGTCAGTGTTTATACCTGTAAGGAAAATACCAGCTTTTGCACTAGATGCATTAGAGTGTTTCTAAAGGACTACTGGCTATAAGTCAGCACCTGTGAGCACCTAAAATAGTAAACAGGTAACCACTTAAATCTATATATGCTTTATAAGTAGTCCCACTAATTCTCACACCACTCATCTCTTGACTTTTAAGAGTCAGAGTTTTCTCACTAGGATTAACTAAATCCTGACACTCATCTACCTCTCTCATTTTGCAAGGTTAAGAGCTTGCCTTTCTGAATTTCTGTTTTTAAATCTTTTCTCATAATCTCACCAGAAAAGCTCAGATATTCATGTCCTAAAAAAATAAGAGGTGACCGAGAAGAGTTAGATATGGTCACATGAACAGGGGTATCCCTAGAGAAAGGATTGTTCATGGTCATCCCATCAGTATTTAAGGTAGTACATAATCATAAGATAATAT